>NC_066878.1:27325086-27625086 GCF_022985175.1 Labeo rohita
TGGGACAATTGTGAGCAGCAAAGTGAATCAGAGCCTCGTATTTGTTAAATTATTATGCACTGAATTTCAATAACGCTGTTTGCTGTTGCTTTTTCTTTGCCTTAGTGATTTAAATCATCTGTCTTGTTGTGCTGTGTCTTTACTAAGTGACCAGATGCACCACTTTCACCTGCTGGACGATAAAACCCACAGATGCACATGGAAGGAGACTGTCTTGACCACCCTAGCAACTGTATAACACCCTGGCAACCGTCCACAAAAGGCACAGGTAAGCACAACTCACATTCCTATTTCAGAAAATGTAAGAGACTGGGTGAATATGGGGTTTGTGGAAGGTCACCCTGGTCAGTTGCATCGGTCACACTGGAATTGGAATTGCAATGGGATGCCTTGTAGAATTCATGCACGACGTGAATGCGATATGTTCATATATAAGCACACACTTGTGCATTTACATGAAATGTAGGGATGTGCACTCCAGATAGGAATAAGAAGGATGCTTCAGTGTTGTTTATATGGAGATATGATATATAAGGATGTCATATCAAGTAACATATTCCTAACTTTGAGAACTAAACCTAAGATTTTTGCGTTGAGAAACATATTTATTAATAAATATTTAATTTAATGCTGCATTAATATTTTTTGCTCACTTCAAGCTGTACTACAAAACTGTCTCTCTGTCACCGTCTGTGGTTGAAGCATGCAATTGCAAGTTACTTATGTAGTTGTTTTGATAGTTTTTAAAATAATTTTGAAAAAAAGAAAAATCATGAATTTACTCAACAATGCAGTTTTGAGTTTTTCAGCATTTAATCAAATAAGTTTATCATATTATGAAATGACTTTAATTAATCAAATTTCTAAATTGCTTTTTAATGGAATTTTGTTTATTTTTACCCAGAAATGAGAAGCTAGTCAATGATTAATTCATCTGCCACAGTAATGTCTTTTAATTATTTAAAGTTCCCTAATTGTCTTAGCAAGATTAGCAGATTTTGACCATTTCATGTGAATTTGATTAATCAGAATTATTCTGCAATAATAATGTTTTAATTATTTTAAATTCAAATAATTTAATTATATTATTTATTTTTAATTTAAAATTTGATTAATTGATTAATTGATTAAATTTTTTTTTTAAATTTAATTCAATAAAAAATATTTTTATATATATTTTTTATAATTTAAATGTGTAATTTTTAATCAATTTTTAATGGGTTGTTTTAATCAGTTTTAATGTAAATTTCATTAATCAAATTTTTAATTACTATTTCTAAACAGTTCATTTTTACTTAAAGAGAGGCTCCAGTCAATGATTTATTATTCTGCAATAATAATGTTTTAATTATTTTAAATTCAAATAATTTAATTCAATTATTTATTTTTAATTTAAAATTTGATTAATGTTTTTTTATTTAATTCAATAAAATATTTTTTATATATTTTTTTCATAATTTAAATGTGTAATTTTTAATCAATTTTAATGGGTTGTTTTAATCGGTTTTAAAGTAAATTTGATTAATCAAATTTTTAATTACTATTTTTAAATAGTTCATTTTTACTTAAAAAAAGAGAGGCTCCAGTCAATGATTTACTATTCTGCAATAAGAATCTTTTAATTTGTTTTAAATTTAAATCATTTAATTAAATTAATTTTATTATATTATTTATTTTTTATTTTTTAAATTATTTTATAAATTTGTTAAAATGTTTTAACATATTTTTTTAATTCAGTAGAATAATTTTAAAAAAATGTAAAAAACAAATGACATTTTTTAAAAATAATTTTCATCATTTAAATGTGTAATTTTTAATACATTTTAATGGGTTGTTTTGATCAGTTTTTAATAGTGTTGTTTATGTGGACACGTTTCTGCCACAATATGAAAATAAAAAAAGGAAAAAAGCAAATTTTCTCTTATTATTTTATTACAATTCTGAAAAAAAGACAAATTGCGAGATATAAACTTGCAGTTCTGATGCTAAAAGGGTAGAAATGTAATGATTATGTAAACTCATGATTCACGGTTTTTGTCCTTGCAATTCTCTCATAATTCATTTTTTTTGGTCCGTCACAGAATGAAAAATGGAAAAGGTAATTGCGACTTTTTATCTCACAATTCGGGTGTTTTTTTCCTCAGATTATCACGTTCTATCCCACAGCAGAAACAAGCTTTGATACATATCAGTGCTGTAATGATATCTCTCAAATAACGTATTTCCTAACTTTGTAAACTAAACCCAAGATGTTCTTTTTGAATATAGGCTATGTGGATTTGCACAGGTGTCTCATGAGGATTTGCACACAGTATAGGATGATGCATCAAACCCCAATTCCACTGCAGTATAAGAGGACTGATACCAGTCTTGGATGTTTTCAACAAACAAGTGTATGCGTTTGCAATTCCCACATTTCTCAGCGGAGGAATAACAGTTACCAAACCTCCTGTTTATAACCTCAAAACATCCCGCACCGGCACACAATAAGTCATAAATCCTGGAAATGAAATCTGCCGCATATACGCGGCTCCATCCAGGAGACACAAACACGCGCGCGGTGCTGATACGGCAGCCCATCTGCAATCGCCCCGCATCTGAATAATGGCACTGCCGAAACGGCCCTGAGATTCATGCGGATCTGCGCCCGACCCAGGACTCTATATTTCTTTTGTTGCCAATAAAGGAGGAGTCCTGCTGCCCGCCGACAATAATGACATCATGAGCGTCTGTGCCCGTGATATGGAGGTGATGGATACTGTGAGCTCCTCCTTCAGAGAGATCTGAGGATAAGGTAAGAAATGTGACGCACACACAGATGTCGAGTCAAACTCTGTTTGGTTTCAAAAGGGCATTTTGGAATGTAAAAACACATTATGCAATTAATAATTTTATTAGGAAAGTACCATATGCATACATTACTGGTCAAGGAGTCTCTTTTGCTCACCAAGGCTGCATTTATTTGATCAACAATACTGTAAAATTGTAAAATATTACAATTTAAAAAAGCTGTTTTCCATGTGAAAATGTAATTAAGTTGGCTTGAGAAAGCCAACTTACCGATCTACTATTTAAGATTCTTCTTCTTCTTCTGAGCCAAATTTCAGTATCTGTCTCCTCCTAGAACCACCAAACTTGGCCCAGACCTTCAGACTGGTCTGACTCGGTGTGCTGTATCTTTTCAGACTGATCCAGCTTACGGTTTTCGTAAACCAGACTATCAAAACCACCAAAAATCCCATAGACTTACATTGACGGACTGTTCATATGAGCCAACACTCTTCAACATTTCCCAGAATGCCTTGAGGCTCAATCAAGCTTCCCTTCTATGTACTATTTCTAATCCATTTAGACTCATTTAACATCCACTCTAATATTTCTAATATTTCTAATCTATCTAGCTATATAAATCATGCTAGCAACATGCTAATCATGCTAACAACATGTTAGTAACATGTTAATCATGCTAACAAAATTCTAGTAACATGCTAATCATGCTAACAACATGCTAATAACTTTGCTAATCATGCTTACAACTTAATAACTTGCTAATCATGCTAATAACTTTGCTAATCATGCTAACATGTTACTAACATGCTAATCATGTTAGAAACATGCCAGTAACATGTTAATCATGCTACAAACATACTAGTAACATGCTAGTAATATGCTAATCATGTTAGAAACATGCTAACAAAATTCTAGTAACATGCTAATCATGCTAACAACATGTTAATAACTTGGTAATCATGTTAACAACGTGCTAGTAACATGCTAGTAACGTGGTAATCATGCTAGCAACGTGCTAGTTACATGCTACTCATACTGGAAACATGTTAACAACATGCTAGTAACATACTAATCATGCTAACAACATGCTAGTAACATGCTAATCGTGTTACCAACATGTTAGTAATATGTTAATCGTGTTAACAAAATGCTAGAAATATGCTAATCATGCTAACAACATGCTAGTAACATGCTAATCATGCAAACAACATGCTAACAACATGCTAATCATGCTAGCAGCATGCTAATCATGTTAGAAACATGCTAACAACATACTAATCATGCTAGTAACTTGCTAATCATGCTAGCAATATGTTAGTAAAATGCTAATCATGCTAGCAACATGCCAATCATGTTAACAACATGCTAGTAATATGCTAATCATGCTAGAAACATGTTAACAGACTAGTAACATGTTAATCATGTGCGAAACATGCTATCAACATGCTGATCAGGTTAGAAACATGCTAGTAACTTGCTAATCATGCTAACAGCATTCTAGTAACTTGCAAATTATGCTAACAACATGCTAATCATGCTAACAACATTGTAATCAGCCTATAAAAGTACAAGCAACAAGCTAATCATGCTAAAACATGTTAACAACATGTTAAATCATGTAAGCAATGTGTTAAATCATGCCAGCTGCTTTCATACTGTTACAGCTGCTTCAAAATTTCAGGTTAGGCTTTCTCAAGCCAACTTGAAGTTTGTTCTCAAACTTTACTCATCTAGTTTATTCCTTGTGATCAAAGCTGAATTTGCTTACTCCAGTGTTACATGATCCTTCAAAAATCATTCTAATTGTTTTGAACTCTGATTGTTTTATAAATTTACTCAATGGAATTTTGTTCTTTTTTAACTTCAAAAATGAGACTCGTCAATTTTTTTTAAGCAAATCTTTTGTTCATTTTACCCTTAAATTGAGATGCTAGTCACTGATTTACTCATCTGCCACAATGATGTCTTAATTATTTTAATTTGACAGATTTCCAGCTGATTTTCAGCATTTGTTTCAACAAAAATGACATGCAATGGACCACTGCCATGAAACACAAACACATTTCTGTCTAGTAAACTTTAAAGGGGTCCTATTATGCTCTTTAACAGAGTCTTGATTTTGTTTTGGGGTGTACTAGAACATGCTTTCATGCTTGGTGGTTCGAAAAACGCATAATTTTTAACATAAATTACATTATTATAATACATTTCTCCCAGCCTGGCACAAATGGCTTGATTAGTTTTTTTTCGGAAGGCAGAACCCGGAACTAAATGTGTTGTGATTGGTTAGCTATCCCACTGCATTGTGATTGGTGAACAGTTTACACAGTGTTTCAGTACTGCCAAGCCCCTTGTCAAAGAAGCAAGTTCCGTGTGCAACTGTTAGCGCAAGTTAGATTAAAGTGATTCCCACCGGAGCCACATAAGGCAAATTTTAATATAACTCTGACGTATACACCTAGGATGCATGGAAGCTTAGTAAGTAATACACTACAGTAGTGTTGGGTGCTATCATCAGCCTGCGAGATCACCAATACGTGATGTTATCGTGATAATGTATTTAATTATTTACATACTTAGTTTCATTGTCCGAAACCACCTCCAGCATGAGGCTAAAAGCAGCCTAACGTTATCAAAGAACATCATCACTGATTATCATAGTCTATTCTAGTGCAAGTTTATGCATTTTAAAAAACACTCGCGTTATAAGTGAAGCTAATGTTATGAATAACCGGAGTAGACCATGACTTCGGCATGTGTTTTGACCCCCTGTACTGCACACGTCTGCAGTGCATTACTGCTCTGATGCAAATGAAGCCTCATCACCGCCACTGTTGAAATGCCGAGCACCCCTCTCCTCGGGAGACCGGTCTCTGTGGATGCTGTGGATGCCGGGCCGTGAGCCAAGGAGGACGTAGCTGCTAAAGGAAGCTGCCACCCCTGCCACGCCCACTGTGTCTGTCGTTTGCTCGTCCCGCCACAGCTTGTGTTTATACGTTGAACGGGTCGTTGAAGTGGCTGTCCGTGCTGCATCGTTAGGGTAATCCCCCTCCTCATCCCTACACCCCAACGATTTGTGTACAGGGTTTAATTTAACGATATTATAATGGACCACGTTGTGACATCATTGTATGCAGAAAACAAACGTTGTAGTCCAAAGGAGCCGTTCGTTGTAGTTCTTGAAAAGGGATTTTTTAACAATGAAATATCTCCTTTTGGAGTGCACTTTGAGATTTGTAACTTTGTAGATCTTTTTTATGCCCAAAGATACACACCACACACTGACTAAAGTTCAAAAAGTGAAAAAGCATAATAGCACCCCTTTAAATTGTTGCCTTCAACCATATTGCTTGAGTTTGATGTATGAGGCCTATAACTTCTAATATAGTTTAATATATTAACACCATAACTTTAAGAATTTGCATGTTTCCAAAATATAAATCTGAACGCTGCATAAAGTCAGGTTTAAAGTTCTTGTTTGATTTTGTTGACACATTAAAGTTTTCTCCAGAGGGGATTTTGGATTTTTCTTTTTGCCACTCCATAAATCAGAAAAAGCTGTCAACAGCCAGAAAATAAGAGTTTCAGGATTAAAATGTTAAATATTTCTTAGGTGAGTGATATATGAACAAATCCTTTTACAAAAATGTTCAGAATATAGATAAGGAATAAAACTAAGTTTGGTGCATGAACGTACTACTGAAGTGAAGGGAAAAAACATCATTTTGAAAGAACATCATTTAAAGATATGTATTGTAATTGAAATCTACAGACAGAAATCGATGAAGTGCAAAAATAAAACCAGGTGAATGAAATATGAACAAACCCCTCTATAAAAGCTTTTGGAATATAGAAAGGTATAAAACTCTAAATTTATTTATTTATTTAATTTTAAATTTGACCTTTAAAGACACATATTGAAATGTACAAACACAAATAGATGAAAATAAAACCAGGCGAATGATATATGAACACATCCCTCTATAAAATCTTTTGGAATGTAGAAAGTAGGGGTGTAACGATACACAGATGTTACGGTTCGGGGTCATGGTTCGATACAATTTTGGTACAACAGGAGAAAAAAACAACAAATCTACAATGCTTGCTATGCTAAGTTTCTTTTCTTTTATGTTGAACAGACAGTAGTACAATTTTTTTTTTTCCCACCTAGATGTGAAAATATTAAACATTATATCAAATTATGATGTTATATATATAATCTGCAGTACATATATACATACAAGGAATAAATTCTTGAAATATATTTGATTTAGTTAACAGATAAACAAGGGAAAAAACAGTGCGATACGTAGCCTATATATGCTGAGTTTCAGTTCATTTTTGTGACAGAAAGGAAACTCTGGCTTAAAGTGACATCTTAATTGTTTTCTTTAATTTCCAAAAGACCTTTTATAGTGATGCATTATTAATGAGACAATGCGTCAGTGCACACAAACACAAAACGTATCAGTTCCAGGCTTCTAGCATTGCTAACTTGACAGCGCAGTTGGTACATGATCAAAATAAAGTACAGTGAACCAAACATCAGCGCGCCCGCCTCATTGTTTCAACATTGGAACAGGACTGAAGTACAAAGTCTATAATTTACATAATACATAATAGTTTAGCATTTAGATACATTGCAAATATGGAAATATTATGGAATATTTGGATTTGTGCCAAATGAGAAAGGTAAGATACACGAGCACAAAGCTCCATTTTCGCAAGCAGTTGAGTGCGCAAGCCTTTAAAGTAACGTTATACTCCTTTGTCAGTGAGAGACGTGTTCAGAATCAGCACATGATCACTGTCTAGTTGTCTTTGTTTTCAAGTGCGCAACTCCTGGCATTCGCTGTTCTTCTTCTGGCGGTTATCAGTGTTTCATTACTGCAGGCACCCCCTTCTGGAATGAGGGTGAATTGCCTGTATTGGTTGTTAGGCCTCATGCACCGAACCCGACATGCCCGTACCGTGATGGTTCGGTATGAATACATGTATCGTTACACCCCTAGTAGAAAGTTATAAAACTGTAAATTCTGGTAGATGTAAATCCTGCTGAAGTGAAGAAAAAAATAATTTTGAGAATTTTAAAAATATGTATTGTAATTAAAATCTACAGACACAAATAGATGAAGTGCAAAAATAAAACCAGGCAAATGATGTATGAACAAACCCCTCTATAAAAATTTTCAGAATATTGAGAGTAATAAAACTGTAAATTTTGGTGTACGTAATTGCTGTTAAAGTGGAGAAACAAACTAATTTAGAAAAAATGACCGTTAAAGATATATGAAGAGTTTGGTTCCAAAACGCGATAAAAACGCCATTTTTTACAAAACTGAGTTCCTGCCAAAATCAGTATTGTATCTTGTCGGTATTGAAAAGGCAGTTTTTAATTTTACGCAAAATGCAATATCCACCGTGTTATTCTGTCATGTTTTCTCCCTATCTTTCCAAACCGCGACAAACGCCAGTCTCCCTTTTCTGCAAAATGCGATACATCCGCTCAGCCAATCACAGCGCACCATTCCACGCATTGTAAACAGTAAAGGCGGCGCTTTGAATACACCCCGCATCCTAGTTTTCAACATTGAGTAACGTATCGCAGACACATCTGACATGTAAAAAAAGTGTAGAGAAAGTGTAAAAAAGAAAATTTGTGAGATCGCGATGAACTAAGATGAGTGACAGCTTTTAATGATTTTTAAGCAAGTTTGTAAATGATACTGATTCAATACAACAGTTAAATAAAGAAGACGTTAATATTAAGTGACTAACATCGTCTGACTATAACACTATTGCCTGATTTTGCTCTATTTCGTCGAAACAAAGTCACAACTGAGCTACTGAATCAACACAGCGCTGTTTCCTTTATGAATCAATGTGCATTTTTAAACGGATCTAGTGAGTCAATGAATCAATTACCCATTCATAAAGACAGTCACTTGCTTTATTCCTGAATGAATCAGCCGTTCGAAGGAATCAAATGAATATGATTCAGTAATTAAAACCACCACCTACTGGCAGTTTTAGTTTAATTTTTAAACTATCTTCTTTTCAGTTATTTAAATAATTTAATATTTCTATATTCATACTTAAAACATTAATCTCAACATGAGTTTATGAATTCGATTGCACGCATGACATGCATAATTTTGTTAATACTGATTTCATTTGATTGGTAACTGATTCTTATTCTGCTGTTTTAATTAGTAATTTAAAAAAGCTTATAAAATATTTTTTTAAAAATTGACATAAAAAATGACATACTTTTAATAAAGTAAAAAAATGCCACTACAAAGGTAAAGACAAGATAATGGGAAGGCTAGATTTTGATCAGATTTTTTTGATTATTGATTAGAAGGTGCTTCTAAAATTTTGAAGTTAGGAGCACAAGTGCTCCTAAAAAGAAAAGTAAGCGTAGAGCCCTGATGGATTTATTGCATTTTTGGGGAAAAAAAAAAAGCAGTTTTTATAATAAATCTCTGAAACTCTAAATCTGGATTTGAAACAGAAAATAAGGATTTTCATCTTGCCACTTTCTTGGTAAAGAAAACACATTTTTACTCAAATTCATCAAAATGGATTTATAGCATTTTGGAACCAAACTCATCATATACTGAAATGTACAGACACAAATGGATGAAATGCAAAAATAAAACCAGGCGAATGATATATGAACAAACACCTCTATAAAATCTTTTGGAATATAGAAAGGTATAAAACTGTAAATTCTGTTGTAAATGCTGCTGAAGTGGAGAAAAAACTCATTTTGAGAAAATGTCTTTTAAAAATATGTATTGTAATTAAAATCTACAGACACAAATATATGAAGAGCAAAAATAAAACCAGGCGAATTATATATGAACAAACCCCTCTATAAAAACTTTCAGAATACAGAAAGAAGTAAAACTGTATATATGTTTTTGGTGTATATAAGTGCTACTGAAGTGGAGAAACAAATTAATTTCAAGAAAATGACCTTTAAAGATATATTGAAATGTACAGACATAAATGGATGAAGTGCAAAAATAAAACCAGGCGAATGATATATGAACAAACCACACTACAGAAACTTATGGAATATAGAAAGGTATAAAACTGTAAATTCTGGTGTATGTAAGTGCTACTGAAGTAAGAAAATGGCCCTTAAAGATAGATTTTGTAATTGAAATCTACATATGCAAATAGATTAATTTCATAAAATAGCGCATTAAAAGTGTATTTTCCTTTCATTTGTCTAAATGAAGACATGTGATGGAAGCAAAATAGCCTAAAATCTCAAAATTGACTACGTATTAAGTATTAAATAAGTATTAAATGTTTAGTCATGACTACAATAATAAGCTTATGATTTTTTATTTTAAAGGGGTCATCGGATGCTAAGTTCACTTTTTCATGCTGTTTGAACATTGTGTGTTGTCAGTGTATGTACAAATCTACCCTATAATGATAAAAATCCATGCAGTGGTTTTTAATTAATCTGTAAAAATAATATCCCCTTTTATTTGAAAAAGTCGTTCTAAGTCGTTCTCAGATGCCTGTCGTTATGGTGTCACACCGACAGAGGCCGCTCCCACGATAGTTGATTGACATGAGCTCTTACCTCAGACCAGCTGTAACAGTCCAACCTCCATGTTTTGATCCCGGGGCAGGGATGTAAGTTAGACAAGAATTGAGCGATTAAGGTGTTGTGTTGCTGAATATAATGATGAACATAGTGCTCGTAATTTACTCCTGACATCTGAACCGCTAAAGATGCAGTGGATTACGTTTGTTTGTGAAGGGAATGCACCTCCCGATCTGCATAAATCCGTCTATGTTCACGTGAATCATTTGTGATCCAGCTTCGCTTACAGCAGAAGTGAATTGAAGGTTGTTTTTTTTTAATGAATCTTTGCGATCGCCTTTCTTTATAATGTGGTAGTTAGGAAGTTTAGCGGCTAAATGCTGCTAAAGTAAACAGGCTCGTCACTCCACAGAGAGAAGAGAGGGGCGGGGTGAGCAGAGCTCATTTGCATTTAAAGGAACAACCCCTTAGAATGAGATGATTTTTGCAGAGCTGATTTTGACAAGGTAAAAAGGGTGTTGTTTTACACTACCATTGAGAATTTTTAACCAAAGTATATTATAGACTTTTCATTAAGACCCTAAAGAATCGTATCAACTTGTGGAAAATGGGCATCCAGTGACCCCTTTAAAGATATATTGAAATGTACGGACACAAATAGACGAAGTGCAAAAATAAAAGCAGGCGAATGATATATATACAAACCCCTCTATAAAAACTTTTGGAATATAGAAAGGTATAAAACTGTAAATTCTGGTGTATGTAGGTGCTGCTGAAGTAATTTTGAGAAAATAACCTTAAAAGACATATATTGAAATGTACAGACACAAATAGATGAAGTCCAAAAATAAAACCAGCCAAACCACACTATAATAACTTTCCGAATATAGAGATGAATAAAACCGTAAATTCTGGTGTATGTAAGTGCTGCTGAAGTATTGAAAGAAACTCATTTTGAGAAAATGGCCCTTAAAGATAGAGTTTGTAATTGAAATCTACATATGCAAATAGATTAATTTCATAAAATAGCGCATTAAAAGTGTATTTTCCTTTCACTTGTCTAAATGAAGACACGTGATGGAAGCAAAATAGCCCAAAATCTCAAAATTGACAAGAGTATGACACGTTTAGTCTTAAAGGGGTCATCGGATGCCCATTTTCCACAAGCTGATATGATTCTTTAGGGTCTTAATAAAAAGTCTATAATATACTTTGGTTAAAAATTCTCAATGGTTGTGTAAAACAACACCCTTTTTACCTTGTCAAAATCAGCTCTGCAAAAATCATCTCATTCTGGTCGAGGCTGCTTTAAATGCAAATGAGCTCTGATCGCCCCGCCCCTCTCTTCTCTCTGTGGAGTGACGAGCCTGTTTACTTTAGCCGCGTTTAGCCGCTAAACTTCCTAACTACCACATTATAAGGAAAGGCGATCGCAAAGATTCATAAAAAAAACCCTTATACTCACTTCTGCTGTAAGTGAAGCTGGATCACGAATGATTCGGACAAACATAGACATATATGTAGATGGGGAGGTGCATTCCCTTCACAAACAAATGTAATCCACTGCATCTTCAGCAGCTCAGATGTCAGGAGTAAATCACGACCACTATGTTCATTATTACATCAAGCAACACAACACCTCAATCGCTCAATCGGAGATATTTTTGTGTAACTTACATCCCTGCTTCGGCATCAAAAAAAGGAAAGTTACTGTTACAGCTGATCTGAGGTAAGACGGGTGTGTGGGTGTGACGGCACGACGGGCATCTGAGAACGGCTCGATTTGAAAAAGGGGATTTATTTTTACAGATTAATTAAAAAACACTGTATGGATTTTTATCATTATACGGTAGATTTGTACATACACTGACAACACACATTAATGTTCAAACAACATGTAAAAGTGAACTTAGCATCCGATGACCCCTTTAATATAATTTTTGGCAAAGTATTAAATGTTTAGTCATAACTACAATAATAAGCTTATGATTTTTTTTTTTTTAAGGTTTAATAATGCGGGCTAATCTCACGCTAACTGAAACCCCCAAAAAAGAGAAATATATTATCTGACTAGATGTAACTTTTGTGATATAATGTGATTTGTGGCATTTAATTCAAAGAGCATTAATTGGCTTCATTTGATGGAAAAGACTAAGCAAAACAAGTTATAGGATTTCTAATCAGGCCTCAAAGTTCTTCAAGCGAATGCAATCATTCAGGGGTTCGACGAGGTTCATGTTTTGACGGGTTGTGAAGGATTGGGACGACAGCGGTCAGGCAGGATTGGTCATTTGCATGGCTGATTTAATGACACTTAGTCGGCAGCGGCGCAGATCGATACGAATCTCCTCGTCTGTTCATCAGGGCTTCAGACTATCACACGGTTTAAGTGCATGTTGTTAAATGAGATATCAGCTCTTCGATTTTTCCACATCTGCGCTTGTGCGTTTGGGAGAAGAGTGTTCGCTTTCTGAGTGCTTTTGACACCTTCACATTTCAATTAGACGTGATTTGTGTTTGAATACGGAGAGATTTCATGAATTAAAAGCATTAGGCTTTTGCATTTCTTGTTAAGTGTTGCTCATGGTGTCTTCTCATCTTGTTTGAGTCCTTCTGTGTAAATGTTTCTTTAAATAAAACTGATAAAATAATGTTGAACCATATACAAGGTGGAGAAGAATAATGCTACTACATTTACCAATAGTGTCACAGTAACTTAGCTGCTTTAAAAATACTGCAGGTTTAACATTCTGACTCTGTTTAAATTAATAGATTCACTGATTCATTTGTCACCCGATAGTGTTCCTACAAGTGTATTTTTGTGGAGACAGTAAAATATTGTAGGGAAGTAAAATATTATAGTTATAGAAAATATTATAATGTATTCTTAATTATTTAGTTTAATGTTGCTGTTAGTTTTTTTTTTTTTTTTTTTTTTTTTTTTTTTGTTCTTTGCAAGCTGTACTACAGAAATGTTGCCTCTTTTTCACCATCTGTGGTTGAAACATACAATTTAAAGTTTCACAGGTTGTTTTATGAATTTACTCAATTATAGAATTTAATTTTTTACACCAAAAGTGAAACTCGGTTTAATCAATTTATCAGCGTTTCATGAAATTATTTTTTAATAACATTTAATCAAAATATATATAAAAAAATAAAAATGAAAAAATGTTCAAAAACTTAAAACTAAATTTTTAATTGCCTTTTTTTTATTCTTAATAAAATGTTGTTAATTTTACTGAAAATGAGGCACTAATCAATGGATAACCTATCTGCCACATTGTCTTGTAATCATTTTCTTGTTTTCTTGTGGCAGGTTTTCATCTTTTAATCTGATCAATGTATCATCATATCATGACATAAAATTAGTTGACTTTTTACTATTATTTAATTATGAAAATATGTAATATTGATGAAATATTTAAAAATGGTAATTTCTTTTATTGACTTTTTTGATTAATTCTCGATGATGGAATTTTGTGCATTTTTACCCCAAAATACATTTTCACTGTTCTTTATTAATTAAAACATTTAATATTGATAAAATATTTAAAAAATGACTTTTTTTTTTTTTTTCAATTGACTTAATTAATTCTCAATAATGGAATTTTGCCAATTTTTATCCCAAAATACATTTTTACTATTGTTTATTTAATAAAATATTTAATATTGATAAAATAGTTAAAAACAGTTATTTTATTGATGTTTTAAGTAATTCTCAATAATAGAATTTTGTTAATTTTTACCCAAAATACATTTTTACTATTGTTTATTTGTTAAAATATTTAATATTGATAAAATATTTAAAAATCGTCATTTTAAAATTGACTTTTTAATTAATTTTCAATAGTGGAATTTTGTTAATTATTACCCCAAATTACTTTTTGACTGTTGTTTGTTTATTAAAATATTTAATATTGTTAAAATATTTAAAAATTGACATTTTTATTAACATTTTAATTAATTATCAGTAATGGAATTTTTTCATTTTTATTTCAAAATAATTTTTTCCCTGTTGTTTATTTATTCAAATATTTAATATTGATAAAATAGTTAAAAATGGTCATTTTTATTGAATTTTTAAGTAATTCTCAATAATAGAATTTTGTTCATTTCTACCCAAAAATACATTTTTACTATTGTTTATTTATTAAAATATTTAATATTAATAACATATTTTAAAATGTTTTTTTTTTTATTGACTTTTTAATTCATTTTCAATAATGGAATTGTTTTTTTGTTTTGTTTTGTTTTTTTCCATTTTTACCACAAAATACATTTTTACTGTTTATTTATTAAAATATTTAATGTTGATAAAATATTTAAAAATGGTCATGTTTAATTTACTTTTTAATTAATTCTCAATAATGGAATTTAGTTTATTTTACCCCAAAATACATGTTTACTGTTGTTTATTAAAAGATTTAATATTGATAAAATATTTAAAAATTGTATTTTTTTTTATTATTGACTTTTTAATTAATTCTCAATAATGGAATTTTCTTAATTTTTACCACCTAAAAATTAGACACTAATCAATCTGTCAGCTTTTCATCATTTACTCTGATAAATGTATCACATCATGCAATAAATTTGACTAACATTTTTAATCACATTAAGTTAATACTTAATTCCCAAAAATAAAACTGTAGTCAATTATTTACTCATCTTTTACAATAATAACTTAATTGTTTTAATTTTAAGTGTTTAATTTGATAAACTTGTCATGTCAAGAAATTAATTTGATTTTAATTTCGAATCAATTTAAATCGAAAGTATAGGATGTTAATGTAAACCATATTTCCCATACATATCATTAAGTGAGCACTCTTATTTAGCACATTTCTCTGTTTTAGTGTACTGTAGGTGTTCAAATGTGCTGCAGGTACGTTCATCATGTTCTCACGTGGTGTTAATCTCTGCATTGATGTTTTGGACCCTGACGGGAAATGCATAGACCACTGACGTGTCACTGTGTGTTCAGTTTCTTTGGAAGCCCAATTGTGATTAATGGCGTGAGCCACAACAATGTGAGCTACATGAGCATGTAATCATCATTAATTACTCTAACACTGAATGAGCTGTTGTTCCTCGGGCATTAAGTTATCAGCAATAACGTTCCACTCCGATGGACAGCGAATCAACATAACCAAGTTACCAAACCACAGGCTCCAAGCGTACAATCTCTTCAGATTGATTGGTGCTTCCAAACAAGCTTTGGATGAAAAAACATTTCACATGAAGAATCTGTTGATGCTTCTAAAACTGAGATGAGTAATATTCACTGAATGTTCAATGCAGGAACAAACCGTGAAAAACCAAAACACTTGAGTGAAATATCTGGAAAAGCTCTGTTTTAGCTCTGAATGTCTGTATTCAGACTCTCACAATATGTAAAATCATGAATTATGGCAGAATGCTGATAAGGCCGTCGCTCACATTGGGTTATAAATCAAAAAAACTCCAATTGAGGTTTTGCAAATACGTTGACCTTTGTAGATCCATTTCGTGCAAATGTGTTTCCCGCGTCTTATCTCGCCGTGAAAAATAATAACTGCCAGGTAAATTGTATCTGTGATTTGCACATGATAAGTAGTTTTAAAGCCACATTAAACTATACAATTTCATTGCCGCCTGGCTTGCAGTTGAATACAGAAAACTTAATGGAGCCATATGAAGCCATGCATAATTCATGATCTCTTCATATCTGAGAATTACACTCAAAATACAAGAGGGAAAAGGTTATGGGTGTGTAAAGTCAAAGTGGCAATTGACAAATTTGATGGTTTTTGTAATACTGAAATGAATTGCTTTTGAATATTGGAGGTTTTACCCTCTTGACCCAAAAATGAATGTTTGCTGAACATCCAAGATGTAGACTTTGATTCTTCCTTCGATTTGGAGAAATGTAGCACTGCATCATTTGCTCACCAATGGATGTGAATGGGTGCCGTCAGAATGAGAGTCCAAACAGCTGATAAAAAAAAAAATCACAATAATCCACAACTAATCCACACCACTCCAGTCCATCAGTTAACAATTTGAGAATCCAAAAGCTGTGTGTTTGTAAGAAACAAATCCATCAAGAAGTTTTTTAATATCAAACTAAATATGAAAAAAGCTAAACAAATGACTCCGTAATAACTACAGATGCACCGATGTATCAACCAACAATCGGTATCGGCCAATAAAAACAAGTTATTTCACTACCAGGGCCAATAATGTCCTGTCAATCAAAAGGCAGCGAAATAACATGTCAGACTGCAACTCATACTGTGAGTGAAGAGTTGAATTTAGGGCTGTCAGAATGAACATGACAATCAGGCATTAAGAGTTAAAAATAGCGACTTTAAAGCAGGCTCTATTTGACCATATGAATCACCCGTAGTTCAAGCCAGCATTGCCAGATCTGCATTTGAAGAGCGCCTCGCATCCAATAATCGCAAAGAGCTCTGTGCTTTCTTACTTCTGATAAGAAACAAAGTCTCAGCTTTCAAATCCTGTACATTCAGTCACGAAATACAAACAACGAATGTCATTTTGACGCTTTTAAACGTGACATGACAGATCACTATTGCACCTCAGTAAGTAGCAGCGGAGTGTGACTCTCTTCCATTTTAATAAGTTATAGCGCAAAATACACATTAATGTACATCATATGTTGAAAGATACTGTATGCCCTACCAAAATGTATCATGTCTAATGTTATCGCTCAATCAGTGTTTCAACCGTGGAAAGATGCCAATAAAACTGATTGTGAACGGTATGTAACTTAACATGACATTTACCTCAGAGAAGTTATTTGCTGTTCACAGCTCATTAGTTAGCTATTAAACAACACTAAAGAGGAGCTTTTTTACATATAATTATATATGCATGTTTGAATAAACCTGGCATTAAAGGAGAAGTCCACTTCCAGAACAACAAATTACAAATAATTTACTCACCCCCTTGTCATCCAAGATGTTCATGTCTTTCTGTCTTCAGTCGTAAAGAAATAATGGTTTTTGAGGAAAACATTTCAGGATTTTTCTCCATATAAGGGACTTCATTGGTGCCCCGATTTTAAACTTCCAAATTGTAGTTTAAATGCAGCTTCAAAAGGCTCTGAATGATCCCAGCCGAGAAAGAAGGGTCTTATCTAGCGAAACGATCGGCCATTTTTTTTGAAAAATAAAAATTTGTATACTTTTTAAGCACAAAAGCTCGTGTAGCACAGGCTCTGGGATGCGCATCCATGATGCTACGAATTAGTGATATGTCGTTCTTGAACGATTTGTTCATTTTGAACTAATCTTTAATGTGACTCGGGAAGAACGAGTCGTCTCAGGGAGTGATTCGTTCAGTCGTGCATGCGCAACATCCTATTAGGTTCTGTGCTGGAATTAGTTCAGCTGTTTTGAGTCCTCGGGTTTTGAGCCATTCGTACATCTTATGGGTCTGTCACGTTATAAACAAATGACTCAAACCTGAAAACTTGTCAGATAAGAGGTGAGGTGAGCTAATCATAGACTGAAGACCCAGATAAACAATGAATTAATCTTTTGTGTTTCTTATAGCATTATAGTTTTGTCTTGTTTGTAGTGTGATCAATGTTTGTGTAAGCAGTAGATGTGTTAGGGAAGTAACATGTAACATTTTAATTATATTTTGCTAAAATGAACGAAATGACTCAAAAAAAGATTCGTTCATTTTGCTGAACGAGACTCAAAGATGTTGGTAAAATGATCCGAACTTCCCATCATTACTACGAATCATGTGTCATCAAGTGAATGAAGTTCATCGTCTGTGTACTGAGTATGAAGAAAAATCTTATTTTCTCCTACAACTTCAGAATCGTCTGACATCGTTGTACATTTTTGTTTGTAAACAGCGTTTGACTTACTTGCACTTTCTTAGTCTTTGCTCGTTCGCTTTGTAAACACTGGGTCTGTAGTTCTGCCTACATTTGCCGTGACCTTTCAACGTGATTCCATAGTACATGAACATGCATCCCAGAGCCTGTGCTACACGACTTTTTGTGCTTAAAAAGTATACACATTTTTATTTTCCGAAAAAAATGACAGATCGTTTCGCTAGATAATACACTTCTTCCTCTGCTGGGATCATTTTGAGCCTTTGAAGCTGCATTTAAACTACATTTTGGAAGTTCAAAATTGGGGCACCAATCAAGTCCATTATATGGAGAAAATTCCTAAAATGTTTTCCTCAAAAAATAATTTCTGAAGACAGAAAGACATGAACATCTTGGACGACAAGAGGGTGAGTAAATTATTTGTGAATTGTTGTTCTGGAAGTGAATTTCTCCTTTAAAATGCGCATCCCTAGTAGCAATGTTTTAAGTTTTACAGTTTTAACTTGAATTTACATTAAAATACCATAATTTCATTAACTGATATAATGTTAGTGTACCAATCAATTGAAATACTGAAATCTGTTTTGTACCTTTGTAATACACTGATGAACTAAAGCCCATCACAAGCAGCTTTTAAATAATAATAATAATAATAATAATAATAATAATAATAATAATAAATATATATATATATATATATATATATATATAGAAGGTGCACAGTGTCATTCACACAAACACTAAACACCACTACTGATAAAGAAAAACTGTTATTTCAACAAAAAAAACATCAAATTAAAAAAAAAAAAGTAATGCAGGGAATTCTGGGAATGTCATATTTGCGGTTATTCACTCTAAATTTTATGTTCTTTTTCACTTCCGAAACAGTATACTACTGTAAAATTACGTGCAATATCCAATACAGTTTTTCGCTGTTAATAGTAGGGGAACTTACTGTTAACCATTTAACAGTTGTTGTTTTTTTTTACTGTAGAATTTTGTTTTTTACCGTTTAATTCACAGTCATTTTTTTCAGTGTAATAACGCTTCTTCCAGTGAAAAAGTCATCTCGTCTGAATAAAGAGAGAAATCTGCACAGGAGGAAGTGTTTTTATGGATTATGGACTCGTAATTGAAAAGGACATGACTTTTTGAAATCAAACGGTCTTATTAATGGATTTGTTTCTTATAAACACACAGCTTTTGTCTTCTCAAGATGTTAATTGATGGACTGGAGTGGTGTGGATTACTTGTGGATTATTGTGATGTTTTTATCAGCTGTTTGGACTCTCATTCTGACGGCACCCATTCGCCTCTATTGATGAGCTACGTTTTTCCAAATCTGATGAAGCAGCAAACTCATCTACTTTTTGGATGGCTTGAGGGTGAGCACATTTGTTTTTTACAGTTCTCTATCAAGTTTTCCTGCAGGTTTAATTTTGAAATGTGCAACATAAAATGCTCATAAGACGCAGTGTGTCGCAGACTACTTCTCCTAGAATTGTTTGCTAATGTAATTATGTTTAATTGGTGATCTGACAGCGGAAGACTTAAATTGATAATGAACTTCTCAAAGGAGAAAATAATTACTTTCTGTTTGAGATTTGTACTCGGTCTTTGGACCGACTCCAGATACCGACTCTGAGAATGATTAATTTTATAGCCACAGATGATATCAAAGGATGCTTCACTCGACTCGACGCTTAACTCGTGAATTGTCTTTGCCAGCTTTCTCTCAGCAGACTCTGTCTGGGTTTGTTGTGTTGCAGTTCCCGGGTTATTACGTGCTCTTTTTTTAATACGCATTGACTTGCCTGTCAACAATTGTGTTAACTAAGCTACAATTAAAGGTCAAAACAAATCAATCCATGTGAAACGCCGTTGCGTAATTGATGATTGGATGATGTCCTGCAGATTAAAACCATTTGTATATATTGAAAGCTCAAATCTTTTTCATTTTAGTATGCAGACTTTGTCTTATTGTTGGATTTTTGGTCATTGTTGCTTTTCATTCATCTGTTAGCTCAGCTTTGTTTGTCTGTCAGTTTTGAATGCTGATTTTTTTGACAGCCAAGGTGGAAATGTATTTTCACAGTTGGACAGCTGGTTATATTAAGACACATTTTGTAAACAACTGCAATTTTGATTAAAAGAAGACAGCGTTATTTCATGTTTTGATGGGTGCAAATGAGATTCCAAGCAAGAATTAAAATAACAGAGGCTTAAAATAACACCCATTTGTCATCTTTTCTTACCTGCTGCTCTAGTGATTTTATTAATTATGTTTTTAAAAATATCAAAAGTTGGAATTAAAACCAGATTTTTACTTTATCTGAGGAAAATGTGGGTTATTATAGTTACCTAAAACCATAAAACTTTATTACTTGAAATAAATGTTTACTGAAATCAAAATAAAATGTAACAAATCTTATTTCAGCTTGTTGCCAAGACGAGTTCCCATTTGCATTTTGTTTTGACTAAAACTGAAATAAAATAATGCTATAGCAATTAAAAAAATTAATAAAAAAGATAAAAGCATAATTAAACACAACAAAACTAAAACTTTACCCAAATTTATGTGAAAATAAAAAAATAAATAAAACCTAATTCAAAATGAATAAAACATTGTTTTTAAATAAACATTAACTGAAATTATGAAAATATTTCAGTTTGTTGGCAAGGCAGTGTTTTTCATTTGCATTTTTAATTAATCTGCTCCAATAATACTAAAACAAATAAAAATGAATACTATATAGCTGTTTATAAAGATAATAAAAATGATAAAAGCACACAAACACTTACTAAATTTTTACCTGAATTTAAATAAAAATATAAAAATAAACCCAAATTCAAAATTTTAATGAAAACTGTATTACTTGAAATAAACATGAACTGAAATAAAATATAAAAAAACATACACATTTCAATTACTACATAGCTATTAAAAAAAAGCTAATTATTTAAAAAATGAAAGAAAAAAAAAACACACAGCAAAATTACTAAAACTTTACCTGAATTTAAACAAAAATGTAAAAATAAAAACGAATTCAAAATATGAATTAAAAAAATCTCTTACTTGACAAACATTAAGTAAATATAATAAAATAAAAACATTTTATTTGTTCTTATTGCCAGTTTGGCAACATTTCTCATTTGTATTTTGTTTTACTTGATGTACTACAATAAGACTAAAACCAAAATAAAAATGAATGCTAAATGGCCATTTAAAAAAAATAATAAATAAAATTGATAAGAGCACACTTTTTAACTAAATTTATATGAAAATCTAAAAATAAAACCTAATTTAAACTGGGGGGAAAAAAACGTTTATTTCAGCTTGTTCCTAGAGCAACATTTCTCATTTGCCTTTTGTTGTACTTGATCTATTTCAATAATACTAAAACTGAAATAAAAATTAATTTCATGTAGCTATTTAAAAAAAAATAATAAAAACAATAAAGGCTTACAAAAATTACTTTATTCAAATTTAAATAAATAAATAAAATAAAACCTAATTCAGAATATTAATGGAAAACCTTTATTCCTTCAAATAAACATGAACTGAATAAACTGAAATGAAAAAGAATTAAAAAAAAAAAAACGTACACTTATTTCAGCTTTTTGCCAAGCCAAAAGTTGTCATTTGCGTTTTGTTTTATTTAATAACAACTAAAACAAAAATAAAAATGTATACTAAATCACCTTTTAAAAAGCTAATAATAAATGTATAAGTAAATGAAACAAAGAAATGTATAAAAATGAAAAAAATGTATATAAAAGCACACAGCTAAATTACTAAAAAATTTACTGAATATAAATTAGTCCAAAATATTAATTAAAAATATATTACTTGAAATACACATTGGGTAAAAAAAAAACTAAACTTGCCAAATGAGGTAACATTTCTCATTTGTATTTTTTTTTTTTTTTTTTTTTTTTTTTTTTTTTTTTGATGCACTATGATAGGACTAAAATCTAAATAAAAATTAATACTGTATAGCCATTTAAAAATAACAAAAATAATAAATACAAAAGCACACAATAAAATTACTAAAACTTAAATTTAAATCAAAATATAAAAAATAAAATCTAGCAAATAGTATCTGTTACACTAAAAGTTACACTGCTGAGTGGTGTTACAGTGTTTCCATTGCGTGGGAGGTTTCCAGGATGTTGCTACTTGTTTGCTGATGTATTCTGACTGGTTGCTATGACATCAAAAGAGTGTTTCCACCTGTTTTATGTTTCTGCAGGTAAAAACGGTGCATCTGATCACTTAGTGAATTAAATCTCCTCAGCAACACTCGAGATTTAAGGAAACACAGTTAATTAATGACACTAACAAAGTTCAGGTTCATTTCGCTCCATGTTTATTTGCAAGTCTTTCATTGCCGTGTCTTTTAATAACCTCTGTTCCACATACTCAGTGTCTTGTGTCACTGTTTCCTCTTCTCGGCTCTTTTAGGTGTTGCACGACTCCATTTGCGTACAACTAAGTTCCCAGGAGCCTCATTAGAGACAGAAGTGTTTGGCATCATCTGGGAGAGTAATTAACGGCATGAGTTTAACACGTTCCTGCCATGCGGAGCCGCGCGCCGTCTGCCGAGCGCCGGGACGTTTCCCCACAGTAACGCTGCAACGAATCCCCACGCAGACGCTTCGCCTGTGACCCCACTCAGACTGTAAATGTCAGTGTTAAAGGTAAATGTACTCAAAGACAACAGTTTAACATCACATGCTGCACATTCCCATGGCTTGTTTGAGTGTGTGTGTGTTTGAGCTGCTACTGCACCTGATAAACAGTTTCAATTCCCACTGACTTTCAATATATGGATAAAAAAAGAAGTCTGTGGGAATCAAAGCTGTTTGGTTACCAACATTTTTTAACATATCCACCAATCAATTGTTCTATCCATCCATCATTCCATCCACCCATCCATCCATCATTCTATCTGGCCATCCACCCATCCATTTGATCTCTGTCCATCATCTATTCATCCATCCATCCATCTGTCTGTCCATCATTCTATCCATGATTCTGTCCATCCATCCATCCATGCATTCATCCATCCAGCCCTCTGTCCATCTTTTATCCATCCATTTTTTTTTTTATCAATCCATCATTCTGTCCATCCATCCATTATTCTATTCATCCATCCACCATCATTCTGTCTGCCCATCCATTGATCTATCGGTCCATCATTCATCCATCCATCATTCTGTCCATCATCCATCCATCTGTCCATCATTCTATCCATCAGTGATTCTGTCCATCCATCCATCCATCCATTCACGCATTCATCTATCCTTCATCCATCCATCCATCATTTTATCATCCATCCATCCATCCCTTTGTCCACCATTCTATCCATCAATGATTTTATCAATTTATCATTCTATCCATTCATCCATTTGGCTGTCCATTAATCTATCCATTTATCCATGTATATGTCTGTCCATCATTCAGTCTGTCCATTCATCCATCATTGATCTGTCCGTCCGTCCATCCATCTGTCCATCCATGCATCCATCATTCTATCCATCTGTCCATTTATTCATCCATCCATCATTCTATCCATCTGTCCGTCTATCTGTCCATTATTCCATCCATCCATCCGTCCATCCATCCATCAGTCTATCCATTCATCCATCTGGCTGTCCATTATTCTATCCATCAATGATTCTATCCATCCATTCATCCATGCTTTCATCTGTCCTTCATCCATCTATCCATCCCTCTGTCCATCATTCTATTCATCAGTGGTTTTATCAATCCATCATTCTATCCATCCATCCATCCATCCATCCATCCGTGCATCTATCCATCATCCATCCATTATTCTATCCATTTATCCATGTATATGTCTGTCCACCATTCTATCTGTCCATCCATCCGTCCATTATTCTATCCATCCGTCCATCCATTCATCCATCCATCATTCTATCATCCGTCCATCCATTCATCCATCCATCATTCTATCCATCCGTCCGTCTATCTGTCCATTATTCCATCCATCCATCCATCCGTCCATCATTCTATCCATTCATCCATGTATATGTCTGTTCGTCATTCTATCTGTCCGTCCATCCATCATTGATCTGTCCGTCCGTCCGTCCATCCATCTGTCCATCCATCCATCCTTTATTCTATCCATCCGTCCATCCATTCATCCATCCATCATTCTATCCATCTGTCCGTCTTTGTTTTTTATTCCATCCATCCGTCCATTATTCTATCCATCAATGATTCTATCAGTCCATCCGTGCATCTATCCATCATCCATCCATTATTCTATCCAATTATCCATGTATATGTCTGTCCATCATTCTGTATGTCAGTTCATCCATCCATCCATCCATCTGTCCATCCGTCCATTCATCTGGCTGTCCATTATTTCATGGATGTGTCTGTCCACCGTTCTATCCATCAATGATTTTATCAATTTATCATTCTATCCATTCATCCATTTGGCTGTCCATTAATCTATCCATTTATCCATGTATATGTCTGTCCATCATTCAGTCTGTCCATTCATCCATCATTGATCTGTCCGTCCGTCCATCCATCTGTCCATCCATGCATCCATCATTCTATCCATCTATCCATTATTCTATCCATCCGTCCATTTATTCATCCATCCATCATTCTATCCATCTGTCTGTCTATCTGTCCATTATTCTATCCATCCATCCGTCCATCCATCCATCAGTCTATCCATTCATCCATCTGGCTGTCCATTATTCTATCCATCAATGATTCTATCCATCCATTCATCCATGCTTTCATCTGTCCTTCATCCATCTATCCATCCCTCTGTCCATCATTCTATTCATCAGTGGTTTTATCAATCCATCATTCTATCCATCCATCCATCCATCCGTGCATCTATCCATCATCCATCCATTATTCTATCCATTTATCCATGTATATGTCTGTCCACCATTCTATCTGTCCGTCCATCCGTCCATTATTCTATCCATCCGTCCATCCATTCATCCATCCATCATTCTATCCATCTGTCCGTCTTTGTTTTTTATTCCATCCATCCGTCCATTATTCTATCCATCAATGATTCTATCAGTCCATCCGTGCATCTATCCATCATCCATCCATTATTCTATCCAATTATCCATGTATATGTCTGTCTATCATTCTGTATGTCAGTTCATCCATCCATCCATCCATCTGTCCATCCGTCCATTCATCTGGCTGTCCATTATTTCATGGATGTGTCTGTCCATCATTCTATCCATCCGTCCACCCATCCATTATTCTATCCATCCATCTATTATTCTGTCCATCCACCCATCCATTATTCTATCCATCCATTATTCATATTGTATCCATCCATCCATTCTACCTGTCCGTCATCCATCAATCCATAATTCCATACATCCATCATTCTGTCCGTTCATCATCAGCCATTCTTTCTATGTATGTATCCATCCATTATTCCATCCATCCATCTGTCCATCATTCTATCCGTCCATCATCCATGCATCTATCCATCCATCATCCTTCTATCTTTAATCCGTCCATCCATTCTTAATTCCACCCATCATTCTATTCGTCCTTCGATCCGTCTATTATTCTATCCATCCATCCATCCTTCGTACAACCTTAAAACCTTCGAACTTTCAAACATGACTTTTCTAACCAGCAGTTAGAGTTTGTTGTGATAAACTTTTAAATAAAGTACGTTTTTCTAATGACAAATGACATGAATTTCTTTGAATTGTAATTCTACTAGCATTCAAACTGTTGTTGCAGCATGCTAAGCTAATCAGCAGTTAGACAATCTCCCACAGACCCTGCAGGAAAGTTAATGTGTCCTAAGGTGCAATTTAAGAAATCAGAGAAAACTGGAAGGAACAAAAGGTTCACGGCGTTCATGAGGCTGTGAAAGCGTCACTTCCTGACCTTGAACGTGATGAGTTTTCTGTAGGTGGATGAGAGCCGGCCTCTAACCTGCACTTAACTCACAGAGGAAGATGTTTCAAGAGCTGCTCTCGTCTGAACAAATGATGATCCTCTTATGGATCGTTTTATGCTCTGTTTGTAGTGTGTGTTCATAAGCGCAAACGCGGTGAGCTCAGTGACCTTTGACCCAGTGTGTTTGGTTGTTACCAAAGAATGCTTGTGCTAAAGAAATGCAGCCTTTTTGAAAAACAAATGCCCACCGCTGTAATATCTGTAGCATTTGTTTGTTCTAATTAGTTAAACATCACTTTCATTTTCATAAATTATTAAAATCCAGTTGTTTTCCTGCCATCTCAGAGGCATTATATGCCGTTCTTGCATGTTCAATTAATTCATTCTCCAAACACTGTCTTGTGATCGCATTTTACATAATTTATTTTACTCCGGAGTGTCATTTCATTCACTGCTAACTAACACATGTCGGCCGTGTAGAAAAATACAGTCTAGCCCAAAAAAAAAAAAAGATTTAAAACTCAAAATTTTAAAAATATTGAAAGTATCATAAATATCTTTTAAGACTTGTCTAAATCTTCACAAAATTATTTCATATATTAAATGTAAAATAAAAAATTGATATAATTATTATATCCTAATATATTAAATATTAAATTAAATTATAATTATATTCAGTATAAAATATTTATTCAGTATCTTTATTTTGTGTATCTTGTGTATCTTTCTGAAATGAATGGCTGCTAATGTAATATTTGTAGTATTTCAAATAATCAAAATGAAAATTCTTTTGTTATATGTAATATTTAACATGCAGATGAATATTATATTTGATGTATTTTAAATAAAATCTAGCTGAAAAATGCTGAAGAGATAAATTCGCAAATTGATTTTTGAATCAAAAATGACTAAAAATCCAGGTAGGATGATGTTAATAATCCCAAATTTTGACAGACATTTAGTATCACAATAAATACAAAATATATTTATATTTTATATATTTTATTAAATATTATATATAATATATTCTGATAAAATAAATGTTCATTTTTTTTAATAATTATATTCAATATAATTAAATATAAAATATATCATTTTGGCAAAAAAAAAAAAAACCTAAAGCAAAATGAAGGCTTAAAATGAAGTATAGTAAAATAATTTTAAAAATTATTGAAATTACCAAAAATATCTAGCAAGGATAATGTTAATATTTAAAAATCCTATTAAATATATTTTAAGTTAATATGTTGAATATTATATATTTAATATCGAATCATAATATTCAAAACGATTACATTTCAAATATTAATTTTATTGTTATTGAAAATATATATGCTATATTGTAAATGAATAAAATCTTTAAATAAAACTACCAGTGAAATTATCCAGCAACTCTTGAAAATAGTATAAGTATCTTGTAAGGATAATATTAGTAATCCTAAAATTTGACAAAAATTATTCAGTACCATACTAAATGCAAAATATAATATTTATATTTAAAATACTATATATGAAATATTCTAATAAAATAAATATTTATAATAACATTCAATTTCACATTAAATATAAAATATATTATATATAATATAATTTATAATTTTCAATGATCAAATCTTATTATTTTTTTAATATGTTAATATATTGAATATTATGTGATACATTTAATATATTTAATATTGAATTATAATATTAAAAAACATTACATTTAAAATATAATAATTTTAGCATTTAATATGTTATTGAAATATGATATATTTTAACTACATAAAATCTATAATTTGCCAGTGAATACAAAATATAATATTTATATTTAATATATTATGTTAAATATGATATATGAAATATTCTAATAAAATAAGTATTAAATTCTTTTAGAAATGTATTCAATGTCACATTAAATATAAAATATATTATTGTGGCAAAAAAGAAACTAAAAAAAGCTAAAGAAAAAAATAAAAATGAGATATGAAAAAAATACCAAAAATATCTAGTAAGGATAATATGAATATTTATCAGTCATGACAGAAATGATTCAACATCATATTTAATATAAAATTTTAAGTTCATATGTTCAATATTATATGTGATATATTTAATATATTAAATATATTCAAAAAAATTATATTTAAAATATAATATGTTTAAAATTTAATACGTTATTGAAATATATATGATGTATTTTAACTAAATAAAGTCTTTAAATAAAACTGCCAGTGAAATTATCCAGCAACTCTTGAAAATATCATAAATATCTAGTAAGGATAATATTAATAATCCTAAATCTTGAACGATATGATTCAATATCACATTAAGTATAAAATGTAATATTTTGTGTTATATTTAATATATTATTTTGAATCTTACCCATGATGTTTTTATATACTGTTGAAATATAAAAGAATCTAAATATTGAATTATATTATAATTATATTCAATATCACATTAAATATAAAAAAGAATATTTTCGCCATTCAGTTTAAACCACAGTGTTAGCCGTGTAGAAAAATACTGAAAGGTCTTTGATCCACCAATGTGTCACCGAATCAATTATATGAGCATCTGCCGTCAAACCCTGTCAGAAAGGTCATGATCACACGAGAGGCGCTAAGAGACACTTCAGATCTTATTAAACTATTTGACGGATCAGAAAAAGTGTGTGTTAATGGCTCTCCAGGGTCTGAAGTCCTTCAGGATCCTCGGTCTGCTTTTCAGATCCATGTTGACTCGTGCACACGACCCACAAAGAAATTGATATTAACCAAGCGAGCGCTAAAACCACACAATGGTTCCCGAGAGTCTGAGCTTCTGCTGCTGCGAGCAAAACAGAGTTTATAAATGTAAAATGGGGAGCAGAAATGGTGTTTGCTCTTGCACAGCTGGTGTAAAACTCTCTGAATGAAGGTGAAAGTCCCTGATCTCTTCACTCGACCCACCGCAATTAATTTAGTTCCCCACAAACGTACGGCGCTAATGAGCGCGGGCTACATTAGCCTCGTAAAACACTGACTCCACAGCTTAGCGGGAAGGTAGTCCTGCTAAAAGTTAAGCCACGCTAGCACTTCATTTCAGCTTGTGCAATATTGTAAAATACTTCTACTCATTAAAACTGGAGTTTAAGGGATCCAGATGGAATATTTTCACATCTCTGTCCATTTTTCTTCGTTTAGATCTCATCTCAGTGACTGAAACAAAACCATCCAGCAGTGAAGCTCAGTGACAGACGGGATGAATAAGGCTCATGGATTTATTGACAGGTACGAGGACATTCATAAAACTCTTTGCTTAATTAATATTAGATTTTTCTTGGTTTAATATCAAGACTTGGTTTTGACCTTGGTTTTATTAGAGTTTGTATTATAATAAAATTTAATACAAATACTTATTTTGCATATTTAAGCATAAAAATAATATTTTGTATTTAATAGTTTAATATATTTAAATATATAATCTGCAATGCATATGATATATGCAATATTATATACAAAAAATAATATATGATGCTGGATATGATCTATAAAGAAAAAATACTACCATTAATATCTAGTGAGGATATTAATAACAATATTCAGAAATATTGATGGAAATTATTCAATATCAAATATATATTTAATAGTTTGAATATTCTGTATGTTTTGAATATTGAATTATATTTTGCATATTTAATATACAGTTTAATATTATGATGTATTTTAAGAATTTATATATTCAATAAATCAAATATATATTTAATAGTTTGAATATTCTGTATGTTTTGAATTGTAAGCTGAATTATATTTTGCATATTTAATATACAGTTTAGGATGTTATGATGTATTTTAAGTACATTTATATATAGAAATATAAATACATTTATAAATACAAATATATTTCTTTATATATTTAGTTATATTTTTAGTTCTAATATATATATATATATATATATATATATATATATATATATATATATATATATATATATATATATATATATATATATATATATAAACCACCCACACACATTATAATAATAAAAATATTGAAACTACCATAAATATTTAGTAAGGAAATTACTAATAATTCCAAATATGTACAGTAATAAATACAAAAAATAATATATGATGCTGAATATGCTTTTAAAAAAAAGATAATCCATAAAGAAAGAAATACTACCATAAATATCTGTTAAATATATTAATAACAATATTCAGAAATATTAATTAAAATTATTAAATATATATTTGATAATTTAAATATTATTTTTTTTGTATATTCTATACTAAAGTAATTTATAATTATATTCAGTATCACATTAAATATAAAATATATTTAATATATATATTTGATAAAAATATTTAAAAAGAAAAAAAAAAGAAAAATTATAATAATAAAATTCTTAAAAAACTTATAATAATAAAAATATTGAAACTACCATAAATATTTAGTAAGGAAATTACTAATAATTCCAAATATGTACAGTAATAAATACAAAAAATAATATATGATGCTGAATATGCTTTTAAAAAAAAGATAATCCATAAAGAAAAAATACTACCATAAATATCTGTTAAATATATTAATAACAATATTCAGAAATATTAATTAAAATTATTAAATATATATTTGATAATTTAAATATTACATTTTTTGTATATTCTATACTAAAGTAATTTATAATTATATTCAGTATCACATTAAATATAAAATATATTTAATATTCACTTTCGGGATATTTTTAAATACATTTAAAAAGAAAAAAAAAAGAAAAATTATAATAATAAAATTCTTAAAACTACCATAAATATTTAGTAAGGATAGTACTAATAATCCTAAATATGATATATGATATATTTTAAATAAATACAGTATACTTAAAAAAATAATAAATACTACCATAAATATGTAAGGATCTTAGTTTGAATATTATATATTTTTTATATTATATACTGAATTGTATTATAATTCTATGCAATATCACATTAAATATGAAATATTTTTTATATTTAATATTTAATATACACTATTGGATATTATGATATATTTTAAATACATTCAAAAAGCAAAAAAAGAAAAAGCAAGAAATACAATATTACAATTTTTGAAACTACCGTAAATATTTATTAAGGATATTAACAAATGATTCAATATCATATTAAATATCAAATATAATATTTTATATTTTATATTTCATATTTGATTTTAAATATTGTATTTTATATAATTTCATGTATTAAAAGTTGAATTATATTTCATATCACAATAAAAACAAACCCACAAAAACAGCACAAAAGCCAAAAACTTGTAGCAAAAAAAAAAAAAAAAAAAAACTTGCCCATGAGGGGAAACAAAAATAATTCACATTCTTAAAACTACTATCTAGAAAGCATAATATTTTATTAATAATCCTAAGTCTAGATGAAGTAAGTTTATCTTTGTTGAGCATGAAATATTAAGCAATTTCTTCCTAGATTCAATAATATTTTCAGTGGCTGAATATTTAAGCAAGATATAGTTTTAGAAAGTCTTACCCAGTCATTTTGTTTACGCCACTGGCAGCTTTTTATTTTTATTTTATTTATTTATTTAAGTTTAATAAGTAGTTTTCAGCGTACTTCATAAATTCCATGTTATATTTCTTACTAAAGCAGCATAAAAATTGCTTCTAGACTTTCCAGGCTGCACAGCAGGAGTGTGTTTTGATAACGCATGTGTTCAACATGATTTAACACATAAATAAACATGAAAATTGATGTATTTCCCAAACCCACTGCTCAATATGTAGTTCTTTTCTCTCTCAGGTTCATGAAGATAACATTTCTTGCTAGTGTTTTGTCACAAACATACTGTACATGCTGTCATGCCATGTGGAAATCTCAGTTTTGCGCCCCTCTGTAGGCTTGTGCTTTAAAGCGGGTCATTCCCAGACGCGAGTGGCTCCTGCCGTTTCCGCAGCTCAAATCGTCGGCGGTGCCCTGACACGGCAGATAAGCGCACAGGCTTTCAGGAAACAGCAAGAGGGCTTCATCTGCTCAGCTTTAAGACAACGCGAACAAAACGCCTTCAGGAGCAGAGGTTCTCCCAGAATGCACTGCACACACTATCAAACATACTGCAGATCCTCACCGTCCTTCACAGACATTAAAGGAGTTCAGATATGAACACTGTACCATCATTTACTCCCCCTCATGCCATTCCAACCCTATAAGACTTTCTTCTGCGTTATTAGTCACCAAACTCCATATGACTCATTTGCCGCCTTCTGAAGTACTTTTGATTATTGGTTGATTAGCATCCCATCAGTGTTTACCTTTTTTAGAGAACCTAGCATCAGGGTCTACGCTTACTTTTTTCTTTTTAATTATTTATTTTTTTAGGAGCACTTGTGCTCCTAACTTAAAAAATGTAGGAGCACAGTCAATATTTTAGGAGCACCCTCTAATCAGTAATCAAGAAATCTGATTAAAAAATTGGACTCCTTAAAGGAGAAGTCCACTTCCAAAACAAAGATTCACATATTATTTACTCGCCCCCTTGTCATCCAAGATGTTCATGTCTTTCTTCAGTCGTAAAGAAATTATGGTTTTTGAGGAAAACATTTCTGCATTTTTCTCCATATAATGGACTGACCCGATTTTGAACTTCCAAAATGCAGTTTAAATGCCCATCCAAGGATCTAGCGTAACGATCGGTTATTTTAATAAAAATAATACAATTTATATACTTTTTAATGCCAAACACTCGTCTTGTCTTACTCTGCCTGAACTGTTTTTGTTCCGGTTCATGACAGTTAGGGTGTATCGAAAAACTCCCATCTCATGTTCTCCCTCAACTTCAAAATCATCCTATATCGCTGTTTTACCTTTTTTGTTAAAGGAGAACTCCACTTCCAAAACAACAATTTACATATAATGTACTCACCCCCTTGTCATCCACGATGTTCATGTCTTTCTTTCTTCAGTCGTAAAGTAATTGTTTTTTTGAGGAAATCCCAAATGCGGTTGTAAACAATCCCAGCCAAGGAAGAAGGGTCTTATCTAGCGACACGATCGGTTATTTACATTAAAACAAAATAGAATTTAAATACTTTTTATTCTCAAACGCTTGTCTTGCCTTGCAGTCCTTGAGCTCTGTGTATTCTTACTCAAGACAGTTAGGGCATGTCGAAAAACATATTTTCTCCCTCAACTTCAAAAATCATTTAAAAATCATCCTACATTGCTGCAGAAGCACCGACCCAGTCTTTGCAAAGTGAATATGGAAAAAAGGTCAAACACCCTTAACAAAAAAGGTAAAACAGTGATATAGGACGATTTTGAAGTTGAGGGAGAACATGAGATGGGAGTTTTTCAACATACCCTAACTGTCATGAACCGGAACAAAAACAGTTCAGGCAGAGTAAGACAAAGACATTAAAAAGTATATAAATTGTATTTTTTTTTTTATTAAAATAACCGATCGTTACGCTATATAAGACCCTTCTTCCTCAGCTGGGATCGTTTACAACCACATTTGGGATCATTTGAAGCCACATTTAAACTGCATTTTGGAAATTCAGAATCGGGGCACCATATCAGTCCATTATATGGAGAAAAAAGCTGAAATGTTTTCCTCGAAAAACATGATTTCTTTACGACTGAAGACAGAAAGACATGAACATCTTGGATGACAAGGGGGTGAGTAAATTTTTTGTAAATTGTTGTTCTGGAAGTGGACTTCTCCTTTAAGGGTGTTTGATCTTCTTTGCATGTTCACTTTGGAAAGACTGTGTCGGTGTGATGTAGGATGATTTTGAAATGATTTTTGAAGTTGAGGCAGAAAATACGATTGGAGTTTTTCGACATACCCTAACTTTCTTGAGTCAGAATACACAGAGTTCAGGGAGAGAAAGACAAGACGAGCGATTGGGATTAAAAGTATTTAAATTGTATTTTTTAATGAAAATAATCAATTGTTTCGCTAGATAAGACCCTTCTTCCTTGGCTGGGATCGTTTACAACCGCATTTGTGACCCTGGATCACAAAACCAGTCGTAAGGGTCATTTTTTCAAAATTGAGATTTATACATTATATGAAAGCTAAATAAATAAGTTTTTCATTGATGTATAGTTTGTTAGGATAGGACAATATTTGGCCAAGATACAACTATTTAAAAATCAGGAATCTGAGGGGGCAAAAAAATCAAAATATTGAGAAAATCACCTCTAAAGTTCTTCAAGTAATGTTCTTAACAATGTATATAACAAATCAAAAAATAAGTTTTCATACACTTACAATAGGAATTTTATAAAATATCTTCATGGAACATGATCTTTACTTAATTTCCTAATGATTTTTGCCATAAAAGCAAAATCAATAATTTTGAACCATACAGTGTATTTTTGGCTATTGCTACAAATAAACCCCAGCGACTGGGAACCCAAGACTGGTTTTGTGGTCCAGGGTCACATTTGTGATCGTTTGAAGCCGCATTTAAACTACATTTTGGAAGTTCAAAATCAGAGCACCATATCAGTCCATTATATGGAGAAATAATGCTGAAACGTTTTCCTCAAAAAACATAATTTCTTTATGACTGAAGAAAGACATGAACATCTTGGATGACAAGTGGGTGAGTACATTATGTGTGCATCTTTGTTTGGAAGTGGACTTCTTCTTTAAAGTGATTTACAGAGGAATTTTGTTTTTTACCTTTGTAATGGCATTTTTGTAAATGTATTAAAAGTATGTCAAGTAGCTTTTAGGTGCATTTTCATATCTTAATGAGGCTCAGAGGTGGCATGTGTGCAATCAATTTCATGAATGCGTGTTGAGATTAATGTTTTAAATATAAAATTTTGAATATAGAAATATTAAGTGATTTTAATAACTCAAAAAATACTTTAAAAATGTAACTAAAACTACAAGCAGGTGGCAGCAAGTCGCTGATTTAATTACTGAGTCATTCAGTCGAACAACTGATTCATTCAGAGATAAAGCAAATCACTCTTTATGAATGGGAAATTGAATCATTAACTCACTGATTCCTTTGAAAACACGTTCATCTAAAAACGAAACACCGCTGTGTGTGAATGGAGATGCGCAGCGGCTCAGTTGTGACTTGTTTCACACTGTTTTTGATGACGAAATAGAACAAAATCAGGCAATAGTGTTATAGTCAGTGTAAGTCACTTCTTGTTTATTTAACTGTTGTATTAAATCAGTATCTCATTTACAAAATCATTAATAGCTGTCACTCATCTTCAAGTTCCATTATAATCAACAAAGCTCTCGACACTGCACAATCAATCTCTTATTTACACTTTCTCTGCACTTTATGAACAGTCATGTCTGTGATACATTACTCAATGTTGCAAAAAGACACATGATGTGGTAAAAATATCCTAGTCTTACAAAATCCAAGTTTCATTTACAGCAAAGTAAAACCAGTCTTCACTTGGCTTAGATTGAAATCCTCTGACATTTTTCTTTACAAATCCTCATTTTGTACTTCTAATTTGTGACCGGCGTTTTGTTTTGCTCTCGCCTCTCTCTAGAGCCAACGCTACGTCCTACGTCATCCGCTGGAACACCACTCTCTCGTGAATGCACATCCGACAGTTAGCAGAAGCTATTTATTATGGTTTATAAAGTTTTAAATATGGATATTTTTCCTGCACAAACGCATTGATTCACTTTTATTACCCACCGGAGCCATGTGGAGCCCTTTTTATGATGGATTTATGATTCATTCCATGAAATCAGTGCCTAAAATGTTTAATCAACATTTTTTTTAAATATCCATGAAATGAAGACACCTTAAAATGACAAGAAGTTATTTTTCTATTTCATGCTTTGGTATTTTTGTCAACCCTGTTACCAACACAAGCATTACTAGATACCATAGTTTAACTCATATGCCACTGAATGATATAGGCATTAGCTCAATAATGTGACATGGGTGACCTTTAAAATGTTTGAATTTTACACAGACAATCTTTAAAAACAGGGTCAAACCTGATCAGTGTCACCCCTGTTACCCACATCAAAACCTGTAACAGGTTTGACAATTTCAAACAAATTTGCTAATTGCTAGCTAAAGTTCACAAAAGCATATATTATACACTTGAAAAGAAATTTACTTGTAGATATTGATTATATTAAATGTATGAAATAATTGTTTAAAGGGTCATCGGCTCCCCCTCAGTCAAGCCTCATAAATCATCAGAAATAGAACATTATAGAGGAATGAAAGAAACATGCTTGTGTTTTAAGTGTCAAATCCTGGTTGAGAGATGATGTAACCTCCTAGAAACTGTCATTTGAATGTACATTGTTACAAGCGGTTTTTGATGAGCGTAACAGGGCTGACATAAAATCAGGGGACACCAATAAATTGATTTATATTTTATAGAAAAAAATGCATACCATGCCAGAACATTGCTTAACAATGAGACTATTTAGAACAGTATGCAAATGTGACTTTTATATAATTTTGCTTTTTTTTTTTTTTTTTTTTTTTTTTTTTTTTTGCAAATTAAAAGTCGTCCTGAAAAAGAAAAATCATAGTGAGGGACAGGCCAAAAACCTTACCCTTACTAGCATAAATGCTATTTAAATTATTTCAAATATTATTTAATTGACTTTTTTTTTTATGTAGTCTTGATGAAAGCATACATAGTATTATGTTTTTAAATTGCACCTTTGTGACCCTGGACCACAAAACCAGTCATGAGTTCCACAGGTATATTTGTCGCAATAGCCAAAAATACATTTTATGGGTCAAAAGTATTGATTTTTCAAGTAAAGATCATATTCCATGTAGATATTAAGTAAATTTCCTACTGTAAATATAACAATGTCATTTTTGATTAGTAATATGCATTGCTAAGTGCTTCATTTGGACAACTTTAAAGGTGATTTTCTCAATATTAAGATTTTTTTCCACTCTCAGATTCCAGATTTTCAAATTGTTGTATCTCGACCAAACTAACAATTCTGTTCGGGTCCTTACTATCATATGGATTTATTAGTCCTAGGCCTAGACTATACTGCGTCTACCACTATAATGATGATTGTATTTAAAAGAATGTGAACTTTCTGCTCAATTTCTCCTTTTGTGTTTCACAGAAGAATGTAAGTCATACAAGTTTGGAACGACATGAGGGTGAGTAAATGATGACAGAATGATCATTTTTGGCTGAACTAACCCTTTAACTGCTCGCATAGTGTGGCTCGTCATAAAAGACCATTATAAAACAGTGGAACCAAAATCAAATTCGGGCAGGAGGTGATTCAGGCTTTGGATGGACTGTAAAGGTAATTGCATCATCAGAATTGAGAATCCCGCTCAGTATAGCGTGCGCTGTAGTGCACTAGGGTGAGACTGAGAATGTTCTCCTTAAGAATCACAGTAGCACTTTGAGGTGACCTCTGCGTTGGAGACATGCAACTGATGCATAAAAATACATGATGTAATCTATTCACTGCTCCCATGAGAGAGAGCATGTCAAAACTACAACTATAAATATTTATGAACTACACAAATGTGTGACAGCATGCAGAGTCAAAAATGTTCTTGTGCGCATATGAACTTGCCATATTGATTATATTGACAGAAATAACAACATAGCACGGTCTTTAGTACCTCATTGATGTCAGAGGTAGCTAGTATGTCACATCACTCTATTTTGTATATTTTAGCACCACTTTAACACTGTATTGACCATATCTACCTTATTTTTTCTATACAAGACCAGGTCTGGCTGATGGTCTCACTATCCAGCTATTTTTAACTGTACAAAAACAGCTTGTTTTTCTGCTTGATTATGGTGAACAACTACTGAATTTACAGGTATGTAGAGTTCTTTGCTAAAAGGATAAAGCCAAATCTTATTTCATGATATAGTAATTTTATTTCACAGCAACAATTTGTATCATGACATAGTCATTTTTTGTTATTTTATCTTTATTAATAATAACAACCTAGATGCAAGTAACAAACTAAAGGACAACTACAATAAAACAAAGACAAAAATGAAATGAAAAAGAGGGCCATATGTTGTATTTTTTTCCTAAATTCCATTTAAATTTTTCTAGACTCTATTTTAATGGTTACATTAAAAAATATATATTTATCAAAAAGCACGTCTGTTTGATTGAAATCATGAAACTTGCAGAATTTAACAGCAATTTATTAAAAGTTTCACAGAAGTTACATGTTTTTAAGGCCCTATGAAATACATTTTATTTTTTTTCTCAAAATCAATTTTGTTTGTGAATCTCCATTTTCCATTCATTTTCTGGATTCTATTTTAATCGTTTTATTATATTTTAATAATCAAAAGCATGTATAATGAATTTATAAAGGATAATTAGATTTGATAAAGAATCAATTTATTATAGGCTATTTATTTACTTTTTCAGAAATACTGTGTTGTGTATTTACAATTTTCTGGTAAGTAAATTCTGGTAAATATTCCTTAAACATTGTTTCAATAATATTTTTTTTAGTAGTAGTATTATCTTTACATTAAGTAATATATTAATATATTTCTAGCTGTCAAGTCAAACCAAACTTTTATTTTGACGGGTTGCTGTGAAGACCTTTAGGGTCTTCATTATATGATGATAGTTTTACCGAAGAAACGCTAAAATGCTCATGAAGTGACAATCAGAGCAGTTCTAAAGATTGTTTTTATGTACTCGTATATTGAGGCGGCAGAGGCTAAAAACACTGCAGGTGTCACGCCTGTGTGTAATAAACAAAACTGTGCGTCTGCGCCCATTCAGTAACACAGCCACGCAGAAATACGGCTCTTATTAAAATGCATTCTTAAAGTACCAGTACTAGTAAAATGGGGAATCGTACCGTTTTTAAAAGCAGGGTATCGCGATAGTTTTTAAGTACAGGTATATCGTGCAACACTATTATAGGCTTATTTCCACGTTGAAGAATAAGGTGGACCGAAACCAAAATTATCCATGTTATAACTGGCCAAAAAATATTGCAAGACAAGAATCTGTATGGGTCATTCTACAGAATTGGTCCAAAGTCAGAGTTGGAAACATCTTGAAAAAAAATGTTTTTCCAAATAATTTTAATGTGTGCAAATTGTATAATATCCAAGGTACACATTTCTAGTAATTGTGCAGTTAATTCTCATATTTTATTTTCAGAACATTTTGAAATATTTGTCCTCTCCCCAAATTTGTCACTACCAAAACTAGGGATGCACAGTATACCGGTACTGAAAAAATACCCGTATATATTTGATTTCAAATGATTCGATACTATCATTTTGATCAATTCGATACTTTATACGCTGAGGTGCTTCCCAAATTGCTGCAATAAAACTCCATCAACACGCTCACATAGTAAATAAAGACAACAGTACAAGTGAAACTTGTATACTTTTTAAGCACAAAAGCTCACGTAGCACAGGTTCTGGGATGCGTGTTCATGACGCTACGTACTATTGAATCACGTCGAAAGGTCACGCGGAACTACAGACCCATGAACGCGCAAAGACTAAGAAAGTGCAAGTAAGTCAAACCCTGTTAACAAACAAAAAGTTACAACGTTGTCAGACTGTTCTGAAGTTGTGGGTGAAAATAAGATGGAGAGTTTCGTCATACTCTGCCTTTTTGAGCCGGAGTACACAGACGATGAACTTAGACGTGATTTGTAGTAGTAATGGGAAGTTCAGATCATTTTACCGACTCGGACCTTTGAGTCTCGTTCAGCAATGTTACGTGTTACTTCCCTAACACATCTACTGCTTACACAAAAGTTGATCACACTACAAACAAGACAAAACTGTAATGCTGTAAGAAACAGAAAAGATTCATTCATTGTTTACCTGGGTCTTTAGTCTATGATTAGCTCACCTCACCTCTTATCTGACAAGTCTTCGGGTTTAAGTCATTCGTTCATCACGTGACAGCCCCATAAGATGAACGAACAACTCGAAAAACCTGAGGACTCGAAACAGTTTAACTAATTCCAGTACAGAACCTAATAGGATGTTGCACATGCGCGACTGAACGAATCACTCCCTGAGACGACTCGTTCTTCCCGAGTCACATTAAAGATTCGTTCAAGAACGACCTATCACTAATTCGTAGCATCGTGAACGCGCATCCCAGAGCCTGTGCTACACAAGCTTTTGTGCTAAAAAAAAATAAACATTTTTATTTTTTCGAAAAAAATGAGCGATCGTTTCGCTAGATAAGACCCTTCTTCCTCGGCTGGGATCATTTAGAGCCTTTGAAGCTGCATTTAAACTACATTTTGGAAGTTCAAAATCGGGGCACCAATGAAGTCCATTATATGCAGAAAAATCCTGAAATGTTTTCCTCAAAAAGCATAATTTCTTCACGACTGAAGACAGAAAGACATGAACATCTTGGATGACAAGGGGGTTAGTAAATTATTTGTAAATTGTTGTTCTGGAAGTGGACTCCTTTAATATCCTAATGATTTTTGGCATAAAAGAAAAATCGATCATTTTGACCCATTCAATGTATTGTTGGGTACAAATATACCTGTCCTACTTAAGACTGGTTTTGTGGTCCAGGGTCACAAAAATAGATAGTGTGTATATAGCCATAATGTAGTATCTTTTGATACATGTATAGTTTTTAATCATTTTTTTAACTTTACAGTCTTCGTTCACTGTCATTGCATGGAGAAGGAACATTTTGCATATGCTGCTAAACAACTTTGGAGGTCCATGAAGCAACAACTGATTTGAATAAACACAAGTAAGTAAACAAGTTAATGATTTAATTTGTGGCTGCATTGTTCATTTAGGTGGGAACAGCACTAATGTAATCAATAGTAATGGCTGTGCTAGTAATCGTGTCAATATGTGAAAACTAAACCAATAGACTTTTACTGGTCATTTCCTAATGAAGTGAACAGAAACGCTGTTTTAAACTCTATTTTGGACGTTTTGTAGCATCACTAAACTGAAATGCATCAGAGGCATTTAGATACCATTCTGAGGTTATTTTGATGAGATCTCAAGGGTTCAGAATAAGTCAGACGTCTGAGATAAATCAACACTGCCATCCAGAGGACATCTGAAGACTCAAGTGGAGACTGACAGTATTTCACATGCATTAAAACACCAAGGAACCTTTGATGACTTTGCATCTGTGAGTTTTATTGGGCGGGAATTTATTGCATCTTGATTAGTTAACATTTTGAAATGCACATCCAGGCTGATTTACAGTAAATTATCATGCATCTGGAATATTTATAGGTATGAAAATGTTTAGTAATTTTCTTTGAAGCACTGTAAATTGAAATGTTTGTGATTAAAGACTGCAACTAGTTGATTGCACTGCGCTAAATATGATTATGAGAGAACATACCTTGGTTGTTTGCATGCTGTCAACATGGTGCAGGTCAACAAAAAAGGTAATGCAAAGTCACTTGTTAGGGTTCTAAGAAATCCAAGAACGTAAGTAGCGCAAGAGCGCCATCCAACGGTCAAGGGAAATACTGCAGAAAAACACGCATCATGTCATGACTCCTAGTGTTTTTTTATTCGTTTGCACCTATTTAATTGATTCCCACAATACATGACAATAAATACATAAGGGTCCCTGTACATTTCATCTCCATCAGCTGCTCAGTGTACTCGGTATTTACAGTCAGACTCAGATCTACTACAAATGAACATGTTTTACAGTTCAGGCACCTTGTGTATCCGTTGAAAGACACACAAATACTTGACAAGTTCAGAACGCTAAAGTTATTCTCGTTAACGCGCACGTCGATCCTGACGTGCGGTTTACGTTATTTGGAGCGGCACGTTAGTTCTTCCAAAAATATTGCAGGTCTGGCAACATGTAAAAGTTTGTCTGTAATACTATTCAATACATATACAATACTTTACAATCCTAAAATAATGATGAATATGACCGTCGCTATATTACATTTTAAAACGGCCGTTACAAGCTGTGCACGTATATATACAAAACTGAAAAGAGCGGGAACTACGGCTGAGCCGTTACACGCTCTGAAAGGTAAATCGCGTCATAAATACACACCAAGCTTAAAATTTCACATCGCTGCATTATAAATATGACTGAAATAAAGCAAACACATGGAAAAGAGGGCGAAGGGTGGAGAATAAATGATGGAAAGCAAATATTCAGATTCTGTTCACCATCTCCGTCTGATTCACAGGTCACCGGAACACTTCTGAATGGAATATCTGCCAAATTTGTATGGAATACTGAAAATGGAGGAAATGCTAAGCATGTGGAACAGGAAATGAGCACAGGTCAGAATAATGATGACCTCAAACTCTAATGAGATGCTCCACAGTGGAATTATAAAGCATTCATACAGGTGTTCATGCAAAACAAAACATCATTTTGGAAAACATTCGCTGTATGAGAAAATATGGAACTCTAATGAATCTTGGAAAAATCACATATTGAAAATGGATCGTGGGTATAAAACAAAACGCAGATAAAAATATAGGTCGAATCTCACCTCATTTTTAAAAAAAAAATCATTGAAACCTCCAAAAATGAGGTAGCTGGTACATAGATGTTGGCTGATTTTTAATAAATACTAGTTATCCGTAAGGAAATATATAAATATTGTTGAGTAAAATGGCTCAACGCACATTGCCAATTCTCAAAAGTAAAAATGAAGGTAAAATTTCACTTGTACAAATGTAATATTTTACGACGGCTTTTTAGTGCCACGTTAAAAAAGATAAAATTTAAAACTGCAAGATTAAAGTCGTAATATTTTGAGAATAAATTACGATAATATAGTCCCAGTGAGATGATGTGGCCGTTCGGATGCAAAAATATTGCAATAAATTCCGGTGGCCTGGCAACTTCTCCTGGTGCTCTCAATCTGGGCCTTTGCATTTGCAATATATGCTATATTATAACTTTAATTTCTAGGATTTAAATTCTCAAAACATTTTGACTTTATTCTTGAAACATTTCAACATTATTTTCGTAGTATTTCGACTTTATTCTCGTAATATTTCAACTTTATTCTCGAAACATTTTGACTTTATTCTCGTAATATTTGACTTTATTACAGAAACATTTCAACTTTATTCTTGTAATATTTCGGCTTTATTCTCGTAATATTTTAACTTTAGTCTCGAAATATTTCAACCTTATTCTCGTATTATTTCAACTTTATTCTAGTAATATTTTGACTTTATTCTCAAAATAATCGACTTTATTCTAGAAACATTTCAACTTTATTCTCGTAGTATTTCGACTTTATTTTCGTAATATTTTAACTTTAGTCTCGAAATATTTCAACCTTATTCACGTATTATTTCAGCTTTATTCTAGTAATATTTTGACTTTATTCTCAAAATAATCGACTTTATTCTAGAAACATTTCGACTTTATTCTTGAAACATTTCGACTTTATTCTTGAAACATTTCGACTTTATTCTTGAAGCATTTCAACATTATTTTCGTAGTATTTCGACTTTATTCTCGTAATATTACGACTTTATTCTCGAAACATTTCAACTTTATTCTCGTAATATTTTGACTTTATTCTCATATTTGACTTTATTACAGAAACATTTCGGCTTTATTCTCGTAATATTTTAACTTTAGTCTCAAAATATTTCGACCTTATTCTCGTATTATTTCAACTTTATTCTAGTAATATTTTGACTTTATTCTCAAAATAATCTACCTTATTCTAGAAACATTTCGACTTCCTTCTCATACTAATATTCAGACTTTATTTTTTTTAATTTCATGTTTATTCTCGAAATATTACGACTTCAATCTTGTAATCTTAGATTAATTTTTTTTATTGTGGCACTAAAACGCCATTGTAAATATTTTAAGCAATACTGTGATTTTAAACACCCATGTTTCTCAACATGAAATGGCATTTAGCAACCCATTTTATTTTTAAATTTAATGCCATTTTTATCACTACTGCATAGAACCTTTACACACACACACACAATTCAAGAACTTCACAATCAAGCCGTGTCCGAAACAACTAACTGGCCTAAAAGAACTACGTTAGCATCAGTACCTACACCAAACCGCTGGTGCTCTAGTGTTTCGGTTTTAGTTAACATCGCCACAAATACTGTTCATGCAACCGGATGCACCTCTAATCTGTTAAAACCTTGTCATACGCCACAGGATATGTGACTTTAAGGCTTGCGTTAGGAAACTTCGCTCAGCCTCTGCAGTATAAAAATACTGTCGACGTATTAATCTCAAATTCTGTTTGGGTGAATCTCATGAAATCTGTTAAGAATCACAAAAAATGCATTTAAAGCCTTTTTTTAGGAAAGAATGCTGGGAAATAATGTCAAGAAAGGTCTGAAAATAGGCTTTATTTTCTTCTAAACCATGTTTTCATGAAATTCACCCAGTTTTTCTTCAATCTCACAACAGTAATAAGTTTCAAGCCACCACAAGCTCCGCATACAACAAACTTACTGCACTTTGCCCAAGTATCTATATACATCAAGAGCTTTGTGTTTAAACCCAATCAAATCGAACTCTTCCGATCCCACTGATCGAGCCCTTAGTGTGTTGATTCATTTGAACACTGTAAAAATGCTTAATAAAAAAGCCTCTGAGTTTAAAACCAATGACCGTTTTGTCTTAAACAAAAAAACACACTAAATAAATACTGCACGCTCTCAAATGTTAGTCGCCGGACAGGTGGAGGGTTTGCGATGTGTTGACGCCTTTTCATTTTTTCTTCTGAATGTGATTTTGTTTCAGAGTCAGACGGTACTGTCCTCCAGCAGCGGTTCAAAGTCCTCGTCGCTCCCCGGCAGCGGCGTGTTGGTGTGAGCGCCGGCCAGACTCGCGCTGCTCTTACGGGTTTGGCAGGGCGTCGATGGGGGCGTCGGGTGGTCCGGGATGAAGAGAGCGACTAGAAACGCCACCACCACCGTACAGGCACCCAGGAGGAACGGAGGACCGGGGATTGTGGTCTTCTGTGCAAAATAGGCGAAAGGAAAGCAACATTAGAGGAAGTCATCAAGGATTTACAACATTGTTTGAGCTACTAGTGAGTATTTACTTAGATACCGAAACAAAACTTATGTATTAAATAAGTATGTATTACATAATTAGCGCATTTTCCACATGCCGGAAGTTTGTTTAAATTAATTTTATAAAGTTTAAGCATGGTGTTTATAATAAATGTTGTTTATAATGAATGCTTCTATAATCAATGCTTGTTTTATACTTAAATTTTTCATTCTTGTTTTGAATAACATTCAATTTAAAGGATTTGCTGAGGTAAGGTGAAACTAAAATACATGTATATAGGGTTTATAATGTTTGCAGAAGTTTCCCTCTTGTACTAGTAATTTATATTATTTATGATTGTAATAAGATTTTACCCATATGCAAAATTCGATATTATTATATTATTATTTTATTATATTATTATATTATTAAACTAATTTTTTTTATAAATATTTTTTTTAGATTTATAAACAAAAAATGAACATTTAAAGCATTTAAAATGCCATGCAAGGAGCGCTTTTGAGTGATGCAAATTAATAAACATGACAAAAAAGGTAATACGTATAATAGTGACACGTGTAAAAAAAAATATATATATATATATATATATACATACTTAATAAATATATATATATACTTAATTGACAAATGTTAATTTGTTTTTTACATTATATCATACAGCAAAAGTCTCATGCAAAATAATATATAGCAAATATGTATATAAATAAATGTTAATTTGTTTTTTACATTATATCATACAGCAAAAGTCTCATGCAAAATAATATATAGCAAATATGTAGTAAATATATAATATATAGAAAAACACACACACACACACACACACACACACATATATATATATATATATACACACATACACATCGAGGTTTAACAATCAATTTTTTATATCTATAATCTTTACATCATACAGCTAAAGTTTTGTGAAAACTAGATAATATTTAGAAAATTTATATTTAATATAATTACAATTATATATAAATTGTAATTGTATTAAATACACATTTTCTATATGTATATTTAATATAATTACAATTTTCTATTTTTTTAGAAAAATAGTTTTGTGTAAAATATTTAATATATATAAAATTTATATTAGTTTTTTTTATATTTCTTTTTTTTTTTTTTTTTTTACATTTGCTCTTAAATTGATTAATTGAAATTGCGTATATAGAAACATTTATTTGTATTACCAATTTTATCATTATTATTAGTAGTCATTTTTTTGCCCTTAAATCACCTTAAAAGTTAATTTTTACTCATTTCAGCCAAATAGATTCCATCATCAAACAGATTCAATAATTATGCATTTAAAATGCCATCCATGGGGTGCTGTTGAGTAATGATGGAAATGAATCACTGAATCAATGTTTTGAACTGATTCACTGAACCAATTCCAACTCTTCCTGTAAAACAGACAGATTGACACATGTACCTCTGTGGACGTCTGTATTGGGATGGCGTAGTCGGGCTGGATGGAGCTGATCCCGCTCAACTCCACATTAAAGAGGAAGAAAATGAAGCCGTACAGCGCCGGACCCAGACCGTTACAGAGACCTCGAATCCCTGTTATCATGCCCTGAACCAGACCTGAGGTAATACAGCACACACAGATGGAAAAACAGCTTTTAATACCTCAATTTTCACTTGAAATAAACACATGTACTTTCTGAATACACGGTCCTGCACTCACAGTACACAGTTCATTAGTTATTTTTAAAGACCAGTGTTGTTGTCTTCAATCTTTAAAATTTCAAAAAATCAAATTAAAATCTTGAAAGTTAGCATTTTTACCCTGTTTATCTGGATCTGCACTGCGTGAAACTAAAGCGCTCACTGCAGGGAATGTTATGCTGGACATGGCCGCCACTGCGCCGGCCGCCCACATCATCCTAAATGACGACAAAAATAACATCAGCATAAATGACAATCGCTTCTGGACACGATAAACATCAAACAGAAGCGACTAGCTCTTCTTAAACCACATGGTTGTTTTATACTGTTTGCATAAGCAGGTAATTTCTCTCTATATGTTAGATGTTAACTAGATGTTAACTCACCACGGCTCCGACCCCAAACCGTACCAGGCCAGCTGGAGAATCTGGAAACCCAGACCCAGAAGAACTGTGTTCTTGTTCCCAATGGTCCTCATTAATAAAGTCAGAAACAGCGTCTGTCGGGAAGAGGAGAGAATGAGTAATTACATTGCCCTGAATCATATTTGCTGAACAAATACTCATTTCATACTAGTTTTAAGTGCTGATTTTACCAATTTTGTTTGGGCACATCATACTTTCTCACAACATGTGATGCATTTTGTACCATTTTTGTGTTCCTGAAACACTAGAGCACCAGCGGTTTAGTGTAGTGCATTAAAGCTGATACATGTATATCATTTGAAAAAAATCATTCTAATTTATTCTTTATTTATATTTTTTATATTTAAAATATATTTTATATTAAAAAAACATTTATATTAAGTTTATGTTAAAATATACATTTTAAAATAATATATATTATATTTTTATTTTTAGTTTATTATACGATATATATTTTTGAATTCAGCAAAAATTTTCTAGTTTTTTTTTTTTTCAGATGGAATCTAGTAGTACACATATTTAACTATTCAAAATCTGTATTGGTCCATCTCAGGTGACTTTATTTAATTTTTTACAGAATTTTAAAGTGGAAGATGTACTTTTTCTCAGTTCTGTTACCAAAACTCTTATGTCTTTTAAAAAAGCTGGTTTAAAAATATGTCAACATATTTCATAATTTTCCCCTCAGGCAGGTGTTTATTTTAAAGGAATTATTGGTTTCATGGTCAAAAAAAATATTTATCATAAAAAAAACACTATTTATCTACACAAGGTGTATTTTTCTAAAGTACACAAACCCATTTTTCTTTTGACTCAAACCTCAAGCTTATACATTTTTTGTGGTCTAGTTTATTAAACAATGGGACAAATGGTGGAACAAACTTAATTTAAAAAGAGGACAGGTTATGAGGTATGATATAAATAACGAAAAATGATAAATATAAAATATTAAATTAAAAATTATATTATAAATAATAAACTTCACACCCAAATGCCATTCCATGTTTGGCTCTAATACATAATTGCCACAGGACAGAAATTGCAAGTGCATTTTCTGTCAACATATAAAAGAACAATGCAGGAACAACCATACGTTTTCTCTGTGCAAAAAAAAAGATAAAAGATGCATTTTCAAATGTATCTAGATTAATATGGATGTAGCCTAATATTTACATTAGTAAATCACTCATTCCTTTTACTACTCAGTTACTATAGCTGAGTATAGGATATATGAGTATATGAGTAACAGGACTGAAAGTAACAGGATTGAGATTTTAGGATAAAATTAGCAAATACATAAAATATAGCCACATGGAGTACATACTAATATTATGAGGATACTCAGCAAATTATAGTGATTCATCAAAGATTTGTATTTTTAAAATAAACAAGTAACATCTAAGAAATAATTGAGGTAACAGGACAGAATATTTATAATGACGCTCCCTGCCACTGTTACAATATCATCAAATATGCAGAAAAGAAAAAAAGACCAGATGTTTTTCAGGTCATTTAATTGCCTTCAGAAGATCCAGATGTTGCAATATTTTCTTGAAAATGTGTCTTGTGGAATTTCCCCAGTTTTTTAGAGGGGGGAATATGTTATGGTAACAGGACTGAGCGAAAACCTGGGGACACAACTAAAATGTGTATTTTATCTAAACTATTATACATTTATTTTAAAATAAATGTATTTAAATCACAGATGGGATATGAAGGTACACAAAAATATGAAATAAAAATGATTTCTGAGTGATTTTAAAAATTATATTTCATGGTAAAATGTAGCGTTGGACACAGGGGACATGTATAAATGCTATATTTTCAGTGTTTTAGGTCATTTTTTAATTAAATATTTTAAATTTGCAGTTAGATTACTGTGCAAGACAAAATGTATTTCATAGTTAATTTTTATGCATATTTGTATAAGTTATGTCCTGGGGACAGAAATAGCACCCATTCGGTGAAATGGGTGTCACTTCTGATAAAATTAGGCCTTTTTTTGCAAATCAGCAGACTTTTTTTTTTTAACGTGCAGGGCTGTATTATTGATATACTGAATTGTCATTATTTTCATTGCTGTGTCGTATTAAATCGGACCAAAGCTGCTAGAATTCACCTTGCTTGTTGTGGGGCTAAAAATAAAACCCCTCCACTTAAACAAACCAGCGAACACCATGCTATCTGCTCATTACAGCCCTGCCTATATTTCATTACATTTACCGTTGAACTTTTAAAGGAATTCAATTCAATTAGAAAGCGTTTGCGAGAGCCACTTTCACTAGACGCCTCGTCGGCTCGACGACACGAGTAATAAGGCAGAGCGAAGAATATTGCCTCAATTAAATACCTGTGCCAGGATGGAGAGGATTCCCACCACGCCGATGAACACCGCGATCGTTTTGGGCGAGAAGTTAATGACCTGAGAGACAGAGAGAAAGAGCCGCATCACTATCAGTCCGCACCAGCGCGCCCGCACCCGATGAACTCTGTTATGTCCAGTAATGAGCCGTCACTGAACTCAACTCAGCACTTAGACAGAATGCCACTAACAATCCAGCCGAACCCGGAACTTCCTGAGAAAGCTGACGAGTGCGTGAAATGGAATTCTGGAGAATGCAACAATGTTTCAAACTGCAGTTTGCTACATTGCAGTCACATGACCTTGTTACAATGCATGGTTAATTAAGCATGTGAAGTCCAGTTATTGTAAATAAATAATTAGAAAGCTATTAGGAAAAAAATAATACTTTTATTCAGCAAGGCCGCATTAAATTATTATTTTTTTAAAATAAATGCTGTTCTTTTGAACTTTCTATTCATCAAAGAATCACAGTTTCCACAAAAATATTGGACAGGACAGCTGTTTTCAGCATTGATAATAACCAGAAATGTTTCTTGAATAGCAAATCAGCATATTTGAATGATTTCTGAAGGATCATGTGACACTGACGACTGGAATAATGATGCTGAAAATTCAGCTTTGATCACAGAAATAAATTACATTTGAACAGAGATTCACATAGAAAACAGTTAATTGAAATTGTAATAATATTTCTTAATTTTACAACTTTTTATTGTATTTTTGATCAAATAACTGGAGCCTTGGTTAACACACGACACTTGCCAATATTAAACCTTAGTGTGTATGTGTATTTATATATTATATTATATACTATACTATGTATTTTTATATATTTACTACAATATTTAACAGAATTTAAAAAAATAAAAATGTAAAAGCTCAAAACATTTTCTACATTGTTTTTTTCTTATGGAATATTTCACAATAATACTCTCTTACTGTACGTTTGATCAAATAAATGCGGAAAAGAAACTTTAACAACTATTTAATAGAATATTATTTACTACATTCTAATACAGTATTTACTGCAATGAGCACAAAATTCACAAAAAGTGGGTAAAAAAATAAAACTGAATTTTTTTTGTTAGGTCTAATTACAATACCAGTCAAAAGTTTTTGAACAGTAAGATTAATGTTTTTTAAAGAAGTATCTTCTGCTCACCAAGGCTGCATTTATTTGATCAAAAGTACAGAAAAAACAGTACAATTCTGAAATATTTTTACTGTTTAAAATAACTGCTTTCTACTTGAATATATTTTTAAATGTAATTTATTCCTGTGATTTCAAAGCTGAATTTTCAGCATCATTACTCCAGTCACATGATCCTTCAGAAATCATTCTAATATGCTGATTTGCTGCCCAAGAAACGTTTATTATTGTTGTTGTTGTTATTGTTATGCTTTAAATTGATTAGAAGTGATGATAAAGATATTTATGTTACAAAAGATTTCTATTTCAGATAAATCCTGTTCCTCTGAACCTTCTCTTAATCAAAGAAACATGAAAAAAAAATCTGTTCAGCTGTTTTCAACATAATAATAATAATAATAATAATAATAATACATGTTTTTTGAGCAGCAAATTAGAATATTAGAATGATTTCTGAAGGATCATGTGACTGGAGTAATGATGCTAAAAAAATCAGTTTTGAAATCACAGGAATAAATTACATTTTGAAATATATTCAAATATAAAGCAGTTATTTTAAATAGTAAAAATATTTCACATTTTACTGTTTTTGCTGGATCAAATAAATGCAGGCTTGGTGAACAGAAGAGACTTCTTTAAAAAAAACATTAAAAATCGTAGTGTTCAAAAAATTTTGACTGGTAGCATTTTTCTAAAAAAAAAGATGCAATTAATTATTTGATTGGATTTTATATAGGGTTTATACAAAGTATGATTTGCATTTCAAAAATTTCAAAATGTTCTAAACTTACAGCACAATTTGTTGGTTTTCATACAGAGGCAGTATGAGTAGTATAGTAGTGTTTTTGTTTACTAATACTACTTGTTTAGCTAATTGGAAGTGTGTTGCTGTTAAAACCCTTCCAGTCATCAGTGCAGCTCCATCTGAGCTAATGAATCATGGGACTGTGAAAACATGCAGCATAAAGCACCCTGCAGGATAAACGACTGATTAAAGTTTAATGAAAGCTGACAGGGATACATTAAATATAGACTTTTTACATTTGTTCATTAAAAACTAAGAAATAAACACCTTACCTGACGTAAGTAGAGGAAGAAGCTGGAGTACTGACCCGCCTCGGGCAGATAGGACAGAAACACTGTGATGCAGATGAGCAGAACGGTCGTGTCCTGTCCGACCTTACGCAAAGACTGTGAAGAAACACATAGAAATAAATAAATCAATACATATCGTAATACCAAAAAGTAAATAATTGGTCAATTCTCCTTACAGCAAACGGGTCGGCCTGCTCCCAGGAGATCGGCGCTCCCCACGTGTTGAGCCTCATCTTGTCGGGCAGCGACTCTGGGACGGCCAGCAGGATGAAGCAGATGTCGGCCAGAGCGATGAGAGTCGCCACCAGCACCACCAGGTTATCGCCGTAGCTGGCCGACAGGTAGGCGCCGATGGCCGGGCTGGTGACCAGACTCGCTGCGAACGTCGCAGAAACCTGGAAGCGGATATAAATATAACTCGTCTATCCAGCTGGGTCAAGGACGCTGAATCCAGGTCATGCAGAAGAAGTTTGGAAATAGAAATATCCTAAAACAGCTTTACTGATTTGGGCGGCCGTGTGACTCTGAGATCTATTCAAAATGCATTTTATATTTAATAAAGGAGCAACTCACAAGTCCGTACGCCGTACTCCTCTCACGCTCGTCTGTAACGTCTGCGATGTAAGCGAAGATTACGGAGAAGGTGACGGAAAAAGCGCCAGACACTGATATCATGGCAAAGTACCACCTGAAAAAAAGAAGCGAAATTTAAGATGAATTAAGATGTTGATTTTGAGCTCCCTTAATGTTTACAATGCATTTCCATAAGATTTTTAAGCATCAGAATATTGGATAAACCATTTCAAAGCTTGAACATTTCAAAGCTGAGTATAAAAAAAATATTATATAAAAAAACAAAATAATAATAATAATAAAAAAATGAATTAAATAGAGAGGTAGTATATATAATATATATATATATATATATATATATATATATATATAAATATTGTTTATTATATACTCGTAATTATATATCATTTAATATTTATTTACACTGATGTATTAAAAAACTAAATAGATAAATATAATCATTTTTGAAGTATGAAGAAAAGTTATTAAAAATATTGTTTATAATATACTTGATTATTTATATATGTAATATTTATTTTTATATTTTTCATTTTATACTTTAAAATATATATATAGTAATATATCATTACAAATATTATTTTACATGTTATATTTGTAATATATAAGTATTAAGAAAAATTACAAACATTATATGAAATATACAATACCATTTTTTATTATATATAATAATATAAAATTAGATATAATTATATAAATATAGTTAAATATTATATAATTGTAATTATGTATTACGTAATCTATATTGATATATATATTTATTATATACTTTACACATATATGTATATAATATATTACAAATATATATTTAATATATAATTTTATGAAAATAAAAATAAGTGTAAAGAAAAATTACAAATTGTATGAAATACAATAATTTATTTAAATATGTAATATATAAAATTATATATAATTATATAAATATTGTTAAATATTATATAATCATAATAATTTATTACATAATATATATATTGATATATATTATTATATACTTTACAACTGTATATGTGTATATAATATATTACAAATATATTATATATTTAATATAATTTTATGAAAATATAAGTGCAAGGAAAAATTACAAATATTGTATGAAATACAATAATTTATATAAATGATAATATATATATAATATATAAAATTATATATAATATAATTATAAACATTGTTAAATATTATATAATCATAAGTATTTATATATTATGTAATATCTATTTACATCGATTTATGTATTTTTTATATACTTTATAATTATATATATGTATATGCATTCCAAATATTATATATTATATTACATATATATTATATTTAATATATAAAGTATTTAAAGTATAAAGAAATTTTACAAATACCATATAAAATATACAATAATAATTGTATTGTTAAATTATATATAATATACTGTATAAAATTATAATGTAATTATATAAATATTGTTAAATATGATATAATTATTTATTATGTAATATTTGTATTGATATATTTATTTCATACTCTAAGATTATATATACATGTGTGTACACAAAGTAATACATTATTACAAATATTTAATTACATATATTTTATATATTTAATATAGAATTTTATGAAAAATAAGCATAAAGAAAAATGTTATTATTAAAAATATAATTATAACCTTTTTTATATACTATTTTAATACAATTATTATACAATAATTCTACAAATATTACCACAAAATTATTATAAATAATATTAAATAAATATCAAATGAAATAATATAAAACATAATATAAAAATGTGAAAATTATTATTATAAATATTATTGTAAAATTGTTATAAAATCGTATCGTCTGAGGTCACGTGAGGACAGTCTTACCATGGACTGAGTCTCATGAGCGGGATGGGCGCACATGTGAAGAACACGGTAACCAATAGAAATGATCGTCTGCCCCACACGTCTGATAGAGCGCCGATTAACGGAGCGCTCATAAACGACAGCAGACCCTGATGAATCAAAGCAGAAACATCACTGTGACAACGAAAACCGACACAGACAAACTAACCAGTGCAATATATTCATGTAACATCACATACCTTCACTCCCTGAATCAGGCCGTTTATTAAGAACGTGTGTTTGGGAAATGTTTCATGCAAAACCTACAAATGAAAAATGCACATTTTAATAGACAGATCAAATATAATACACTTTATATCTCAAAATGAAATGAATACATGTGTATTTTTCTCTGGCTTTGATTTGCAACCAGAGACTAGAGATGGTGTTAACCAGTGTTATTTTAGTATCATTTATATACTACTATATTATTCATTTATTAATATTTTAAATTTGCTTACATTTTTATTTTATTTTTTTTAATTGCACATTTTGTTGTGCTTTTGTAAGTTTTATTAGTTTTTTCCTTTTTTAAAACATTTCTGTTTAGTTTTAATTACCTTATTCTTAGAACTTTTTTATTTCTCATTTCTTTTATTTTTATTTTTACTTTTTTTTTTTCAGTCATTCAAATTCCGATTCTGTTAACTGCCAAAGCAGCATTTAAAATGTTTCTAATTTCAAGTTTTTCTAATTTTTGAAGTAAGTTTTAGAAGTTTACATTTTTCATCTAATATTTAAATGTTATTGTATTTCAGCTTTTAGTTACTGAAAATGATTTTTAATTGTTTCATTTTCAATAATAACACCAAAATACCAATTTTGTCATTTTTATTCATTTTCATAAAACATTTCTATAGCATTAATTTACTTTTTTTAATTTCAGTTTATTTTTAGTACTTCAACTAAAACTTATTTTCAGTTTGCTGCAAAGGTAATTTTTCTCATTTTCATTTTGAAGTTTAAGTTTTTCATCTAATATTTATCTTTTTTTTCCAGATTATAACAGATAGTGATGTACTTTTGTCATTTATATACAGGTGCATCTCAATAAATTAGAGTGTCGTGGAAAAGTTCATTTATTTCAGTAATTCAACTCAAATTGTGAAACTTGTGTATTAAATAAATTCAGTGCACATAGACTGAAGTAGTTTAAGTCTTTGGTTCTTTTAATTGTGATAATTTTGGCTTACATTTAACAAAAACCCACCAATTCACTATCTCAACAAATTAGAATACTTCATAAGACCAATAAAAAACATATTCTGGAAAGTATGTTAATTTACTGTATATGTACTCAATACTTGGTAGCGGCTCCTTTTGCTTTAATTACTGCCTCAATTCGGCGTGGCATGGAGGTGATCAGTCTGTGGCACTGCTGAGGTGGTATGGAAGCCCAGGTTTCTTTGACAGTGGCCTTCAGCTCATCTGCATTTTTTAGTCTCTTGTTTCTCATTTTCACCAACACCATGGTCATTTAACCAACTTTTGGTGCCTTTGGCAGTGTGGGCAGGTGCCAAATCCTGCTGGAAAATGAAATTAGCATCTTTAAAAAGCTGGTCAGCAGAAGGAAGCATGAAGTGCTCTAAAATTTCTTGGTAAATGGGTGCAGTGACTTTGGTTTTCAAAAAACCCAGTGGACCAACACCAGCAGATGACATTGCACCCCAAATCATCACAGACTGTGGAAACCTAACACTGGACTTCAAGTAACTTGAGCTATGAGCTTCTCCACCCTTCCTCCAGACTCTAGGACCTTGGTTTCCACATGAAATACAAAACTTGCTCTTATCTGAAAAGAGGACTTTGGACCACTGGGCTACAGTCCATTTCTTCTTCTCCTTAACTCAGGTAAGACGCCTCTGACGTTGTCTGTGGTTCAGGAGTGGCTTAACAAGAGGAATACGACAACTGTGGCCAAATTCCTTGACACATCTGTGTGTGGTGGCTCTTGATGCCTTGACCCCAGCCTCAGCCCATTCCTTGTGAAGTTCACCCAAATTCTTGAATGGATTTTGCTTGACAAGCCTCTCAAGGCTGCGGTTCTCTCAGTTGGTTGTGCATCTTTTTCTTCCACTCAACTTTCTGTTAACATGCTTGGATACAGCACTCTGTGAACAGCCAGCTTCTTTGGCAATGAATGTTTGTGACTTACCCTCCTTGTGAAGGGGGTCAATGATTGTCTTCTGGACAACTGTCAGATCAGCAGTCTTCCCCATGATTGTGTAGCCTAGTGAACCAAACTGAAAGACCATTTTGAAGGCTCAGGAAACCTTTGCAGGTGTTTTGAGTTGATTAGCTGATTGGCATGTCACCATATTCTAATTTGTTGAGATAGTGAATTGGTGGGATTTTGTTAAATGTGAGCCAAAATCATCACAATTAAAAGAACCAAAGACTTAAACTTCTTCAGTCTGTGTGCACTGAATTTATTTAATACACGAGTTTCACAATTTGAGTTGAATTACTGAAATAAATGAACTTTTCCTCGACATTCTAATTTATTGAGATGCACCTGTGTGTGTGTGTATATGTGTGTGTGTTGTGAATATATATATATATATATATATATATATATATATATATATAATTTTTTTTTTTTAGGTTTGGGTTTTCCATCTAAAGGTTTTATTTATTTCAGCTTTCTGAATTACAGAAAAAAAAATTCTAATCAGTTTTAGATTTAGAGACAAGTCTTGAAAAACCCAAATTCTTCAAAAACATTTATTTAATTTTAATAATTTAATTTAACTTTAATTATAATCATATACATTTATATATATATATATATATATATATATTATTTTTTTGTATTTTAATTTTTTCTACTTTTTTTTTTTTTTTTTTTTTTTTTTTTTTACAGAAATGGTTTACATTTTTGTGATGTTCTACACAATGAAAATCAACCCAAGATTAGACGGTGGTCTACAGTCTTATACTGACACTTTCTGGTGTGAATGTTGCCAGAAATAAACTATTACACCTATAATTTAAGCTTTTATCCTGATAAATTTGAACTAGAAACATAAATGAGAAATGAGAGTAACTTACTGTGAGCATTGGTGTGGTCAGGAGACCCCAGGCGAAAAACTCTAGAAAGATGACCACAACAGCATGATAGACGCTCGGCTTCCCGATTCCCTGCTGGACCTGCGACATCACACACATAAAACAGCCCTTTATTAATAATGCAAATTATAATCGTGAATGCGGCACATTTCCAGACTCCTCAGCTTTCAATAGGACTCGTCTCATTACTATTCCTCCGGGACTTTGGACACAAAAGACGAAAGAAATTCAGCTGTGCCAAACTCTCAGTCCACTGCTGACAGAAGTTCACAGTTTCACAGAATTCACTGTGATGCTTAATAAGCACTTGCCAGAATGTCTTATGAATCCCAGAGTGAGTTATTAATGTCATTTAATCTCATTCATACAAACAAAGAGACGTTATTTGGCTGAAAACAGGAAACTTGTTTCCCATCCAGACATGATGCAGAAGAGAGTTCAGGACAGATGTTATGTAATGGACAACATTTAACTAAATCTCTGGAGTTTTCTCAATCTTTAATGGATCTGTGAAGATTTTCAAGGCTCTGTGAGCACTTCTTGTGTAATGTGATATAAAACTTTCAAATGTTCATCAATAATGTAAAGAAAATGTAATGCGTTATCTATGAATTGGAACAAAATTATGTGCTGCTGTATCTATTTATCCTTATTTTGCAATGAGATATTTTACTTGACAATGTATTTAGAAAAGAGTAGAAAAGCATGGCATTTTGCAACTAAATATATTTCAATTTTTTATTCAATTTAATATTAAACACACATATATACATGCTTTTATAATAAAATATAAAGTAAATATTTTATAATTAAGTTCTATCAGATGGTATTGTGGTATTATTATTGTGCATTATAGTATTATTATTATATGTAACCCTGGACCACAAAACCAATCATAAGGGTCAGTTTTTTAAAACTGAGATTTATGCAATAAATAAGCTTTCCATTGATGTTTGGAAACAGATAGAATAAAAAAGCAAGCTAGTGTTAGAGGCCATATATTTTTGCTTTTTGTTAATTCTATAATAAACAAAGAGAAAAAAAGATAGAATACAAAAAGAATAGTGAAGTTAGAGTTAGGTTTTTTTTTGTAACACACACATAAAATAAGAAAAACATTCTTGTAAAGTTGCACATACACATTTTATATATATTTAAAAAAACAACACACACAAACACATAAAAATATGTAAAAATATATTTTACATTACAGTATTTTTAGAAAAGAGTAGAAAAGCATGGCATTTTGTAATAAACATATGTGACCCTGGACCACAAAACCAGTCTTAAGTAGCATGGGTATATTTGTAGCAATAGCCAAAAATACATTGTATGGGTCAAAATCATAGATTTTTCTTTTATGCCAAAAATCATTAGGAAATTAAGTAAAGATCATGTTCCATGAAGATATTTTTTAAATTTCGTACTGTAAATATATCAAAACTTAATTTTTGATTAGTAATATGCTTTGCAAAGAACTTAATCTGGAAAACTTTAAAGGCGATTTTCTCAATATTTTGATTGTTTTGCACCCTCAGATTCCACGTACTGAAATAGCTGCTTCTCGGCCAAATATTGTTCTATCCTAACAAACCACACATCAATGGAAAGCTTATTTATTCAGCTCAATTTTGAAAAACTGACACTTATGACCGGTTTTGTGGTCCATGGTCACATATTTTAAAATCTTTTTTTTTACTATTTCTAAATTAATTCAATTTAATATTAAATAAACACATATACATGCATTTATAATACACTATAAAGTAAATATAAATATTTTAATATAATTAAGTTCCATCAGATGTTGTTATTAACATATAATTATTATTTATATAATGTCATAATTCATTTAAATTAATAATTTAAGCTTGTACAGCAAAAAGTATTTTATCAGACATTAAATATATATGTAATACATATTATATAAATATAATGTAAATAATTAAATAATCCATTTAGAATTAAATAAGAAAAACTATTTTAGTTGCGTTTATACACACACACACACACACATACACTGCCGTTCAAAAGTTTGGGGTCAGTAAGACTTGTAATAGTCTTTAAAGAAGTCTCTTATGCTCATCAAGGCTGCATTTATTTGATTAAAAATATAGAAAAAAAAACAGTAATATTGCAAAATGTTTTTTCCAATATAAAATAATGTTTTTTATTTTAACATACTTTAAAATAGAACTTATTCCTGTGATGAAAAGCTGAATTATCAGCTGTTACTCCAGTCTTAAATGTCACATGATCCTTCAGAAATCATTCTAATATGCGGATTTATTATTAGAATGATCAATGTTGGAAGAACCTGTGTTTTTTTTTTTTTTTTTTTTTTTTTTTTTTTTTTTTTTCAGGATTCTTTCATGAATAACAAGTTTAAAAAGTACAGTGTTTATTCAAAATATAAATATTTTATAACAATGTAGATTATTTATTATTAACTTTTAATAAACTTTTAATTATTAACTTAATACATCCTTGGTGAATAAAAGTATTAATTTCTTTAAAAAAAAAAAAAAAAAAAAAAGAAACAATAAAAATGTACTGACACCAAACTTTTGAACGGTAGTGTGTATATATATAATAATAATAATAATAATAATAATAATAATAATAATAGTAATAATTCATTTAAATTAATCATTTAAGCTTGTACAGCAAAAAATATTTTATTAGACATTATATTATAGAATATAATTCATATTGCATATAAAATAATGTAAATATATTTATGCATATGCATTTATAAAATAAAAAAAAAATTAATTACATGTATACACACACATAAATACAGGCATATATATATATATATGCTTCACAATAAAAATATAACAAATATTCACTTTATTTTACAATGCAGAAGTAAGCTGTTTTCTGGTAATGTGTTAGACGGAACAACAGTTTGCACTACAAACCATGATTTATTGTTCATAATTAAGATAATACATTAAAATAATATGGTAAGACACCAGTTTGCAATATGAAGCAGAAAGCCAGACACAAAAAAAATGGCTGCACCCACTATTATGGGAAAAATAAGGTGGATAAATAAGTCAAAAAAAAAAACATTAAATACACAGACAGACAGACAGAAAGATGATCAATGTCTCCTATTTGAAGAAATTGTTCTGTCTTCAGATCAACAGGATGCGCAAATGACATCACAGACAGCAAGTAATGAATAAATGAATGAAGATTTCGGCGTCCCCATGACAACAGACTGCGCTCGTGAAAGGCGCGCGTGCGTCAGATAGGTGCTGTGCGCGCGCTCGCGTCGGTTACGTAATAACGGACAGCGGCGCTTCAATCGGCCGAAGTAGCATCCGCTAGCATCACCTCACCCGGCTCAAAACCATCGATATCGCACATGACACGTATCGATACACCGTGACAAATGTTATAATGACCCTAAACATTATTATACGATACGTAACATGACAAAACAACAATTAAATTGTAGTTAAAAATTCAAAATATTGTGATCTGTCAGCTAGCCCAAGAGCTATCAGCGCTCATACGCACGTATGTACGATTGTTAAGATATTAATATTTATACATGTTTTATAAATCAGAGCCCCATGTAAATACACATATGATTGTTTTAAATATTTAAATATTTTAACGGAAGTTACTGTAGCTTATATCAACACAAAAACGCGCTCCAATGAATGAATGGATGAATGAATGAATGAACGAGTGTCAATGGCACGGTGAATTTGACGTGTTTGCATCATTTACGCTATTCTTACCGGATTGTCATGCTTCATTATGATTCTCTTGACCAGCACAACTCGGCTGGTGTGTTTTGGGTCTTTCTCGCCTTGGGCCATCATCATCTTCATCACCATCTCATCACATCTCATGTGAGTAACGTAAAATCCGTCCTGCTGCGTGCATATCTGCGCTCCGCCGCCTCCTTCCAGCTTTACCGCCGAGTTCAGCCGTCCAACCGGCCAAAAAATGACTTCCGATCGGTTATTTACATCCAGTAATGAACAGAGTGTACGGATGAAATGGTGCCTCTCTGTCAATTCCCCTCTGCCGTGTGTTACGTGATTGCAGCGCGCAGAACAGCGACCCCGCGCGGCGAGAGCGTGAAACGGCGAGCGGCTGTTCCTGAAGCAGCTTCATATGGTGCTGTGGATTCATGCGCGGCGGAGGAGGCTGGTCTCGGCTGATCTGGACTCAGAATGATAGTCCGGTTTCTCACTGGGCGAGTGACAGAGGTGCGTCACACTTTATTGCCTTATCAGATGATGTTTTCCCTTTTCAGAGGATGTTACCAAGGCTCAGACCAATAGATCACAGTGGAGGATGACACTTCACTATTATTACAGGTTGCTATAAATAACTTTAGCTATTTATTAATTTATTTATTTACAGCACTTTGAAATAATTACGATTTTTAAAATGCTTTTACAAGAAATTTAACCAAAGCTGCATTTTTAAATTAAAAAATACAGCAAAAACTGTAATATTGTTATATAATATTGCAAGAAAAAGATGTTTTCTTTAGATTGTTTGACTATTCGAAAGACTATGGCTTAATTTGTGTTTCGTGCTAGCTAAATTTCACATGCACAAACACATAGCTCTAAACCTCGTTTTCCTTTATTCAAAGTTGATCTAGACAAGTTTGTGGAAACTATCCAAAGCTCCGTTAATCCTAAAGTAAAGAAAACTATCCTCTGTGTCCTCATAAAGTGTAAATGTATTAATTTTTTGTTAATTGGGCAACATATCCCTTTTGAACATTAAAAAACACGTTAACCACAAATTAACCATGGTTTTGCTACAGTAACCATAGTTTTACCATGGTACTTGTAGTAAAACTGTGGTTATACAAATGTTATTAAAAATGTCAAAAAACATAGTTTTCAAGCCTTTACTATAACAAAACCATGGTTAATTTTCGTAAGGGATTTGTGTGTTTAGTTTCTTTCTTTCAGTTCTCTTTGTTGTCTCTTTTAACGGTAGGCTATTCGCGCTCAGGAGTCCCAGTCTGACGCAAATGATTCGCAAACCTGATCTGAATTTCCGATCTAAATCAAATGACTGATAAGTTTCACAGCGAGTTCGCGAATCATTTGATAAGATCGCAGCTTCTAAGCGGATTCGCGAATCATTTGATTTAGATCGAAGCTTCTAAGCGGATTCGCGAATCATTTGATAAGATCGAAGCTTCACAGCGGGTTCGCGAATCATTTGATTAAGATCGAAGCTTCACAGCGGGTTCGCGAATCATTTTCACAGCTGGTTCGCGAATCATTTGATTTATATCGAAACTTCACAGCGGGTTCGCGAATCATTTGATGAGATCGAAGCTTCACAGCGGATTCGCGAATCAGCTTCACAGCTGGTTCGCGAATCATTTGATTTATATCGAAACTTCACAGCGGGTTCGCGAATCATTTGATAAGATCGAAGCTTCACAGCGAGTTCGCGAATCATTTGATTTATATCGAAACTTCACAGCGGGTTCGCGATAAGATCGAAGCTTCACAGCGGGTTCGCGAATCATTTGATAAGATCGAAGCTTCACAGCGGGTTCGCGAATCATTTGATTTAGATCGAAGCTTCACAGCGGGTTCGCGAATCATTTGATTTAGATTTTCGCGAATCATTTGATTTAAGATCGAAGCTTCACAGCGGGTTCGCGAATCATTTGATAAGATCGAAGCTTCACAGCGGGTTCGCGAATCATTTGATTTAGATCGAAGCTTCACAGCGGGTTCGCGAATCATTTGATAAGATCGAAGCTTCACAGCGGGTTCGCGAATCATTTGATTTAGATCGAAGCTCACAGCGGGTTCGCGAATCATTTGATTTCGAAGCTTCACAGATTCGCGAATCATTTGATTTAGATCGAAGGTTCGCGAATCATTTGATTTAGATCGAAGCTTCACAGCGGGTTCGCGAATCATTTGATTTAGATCGAAGCTTCACAGCGGGTTCGCGAATCATTTGATTTAGATCGAAGCTTCACAGCGGGTTCGCGAATCATTTGATAAGATCGAAGCTTCACAGCGGGTTCGCGAATCATTTGATTTAGATCGAATCATTTCATCGAAGCTTCACAGCGGGTTCGCGAATCATTTGATAAGATCGAAGCTTCACAGCGGGTTCGCGAATCATTTGATTTAGATCGCTTCACAGCGGGTTCGCGAATCATTTGATTTAGATCGAAGCTTCACAGCGGGTTCGCGAATCATTTGATGAGATCGAAGCTTCACAGCGGGTTCGCGAATCATTTGATAAGATCGAAGCTTCACAGCGGTTCGCGAATCATTTGATGAGATCATTCACAGCGGGTTCGATCATTTGATTTAGATCGAAGCTTCAGAGCGGGTTCGCGAATCATTTGATTTAGATCGAAGCTTCACAGCGGGTTCGCGAATCATTTGATAAGATCGAATCATTTTCATTTCGCGAATCATTTGATTTAGATCGAAGCTTCACAGCGGGTTCGCGAATCATTTGATTTAGATCGAAGCTTCACAGCGGGTTCGCGAATCATTTGATTTAGATCGAAGCTTCACAGCGGGTTCGCGAATCATTTGATAAGATCGAAGCTTCACAGCGGGTTCGCGAATCATTTGATTTAGATCGAAGCTTCACAGCGGGTTCGCGAATCATTTGATTTAGATCGAAGCTTCACAGCGGGTTCGCGAATCATTTGATAAGATCGAAGCTTCACAGCGGGTTCGCGAATCATTTGATTTAGATCGAAGCTTCACAGCGGGTTCGCGAATCATTTGATTTAGATCGAAGCTTCTGAGCGGGTTCGCGAATCATTTGATTTAGATCGAAGCTTCACAGCGGGTTCGCGAATCATTTGATAAGATCGAAGCTTCACAGCGGGTTCGCGAATCATTTGATAAGATCGAAGCTTCACAGCGGGTTCGCGAATCATTTGATGAGATCGAAGCTTCACAGCGGATTCAATCAGCTTCACAGCGGGTTCGCGAATCATTTGATAAGATCGAAGCTTCACTAGACAGTCAGACGGTCTCAAATGTACACCTTCTGGAAGTTTTGGAGCGAGTTGAAAAAATGCAAGCGAAACTTCTGACTCGTATTCAATCCCTCGAGACAACGGTGAAAGACAACACGAATTCGTTGAACAGTGTGACTGAGGCGCTCGAATTCATCAACAATCAGGTAGAAGAGGTGACAGACAAGGTGAACTCGCTTCAGATCAAAGTGGAATCTCTGGAAAAGGAGAACCGTGTGCTGCGGGGCAAATGCGACGAACTGGATTCTTACAAGAGGAGGTGGAATCTTCGAGTGTCCGGTATTCAGGAGCAGCGAGGAGAAGACGTCCGGAAGATTCTCATCGATCTGTTCAGTAAAGTTTCTCCTGTGATCGCACATCAGCTCATCTACACGCTGGATGTCGCTCATAGACTGAAGGAGTTCGCTCCAGCCGAAGAATCATCGTGCAGTTTCTTTCACGCAACGTCCGAGATCAGATCTGGAGGGATGCGAGAACCGCCGCCATCCTCAAAGAGAGGAAAATCAGGATTTTCGAAGACCTGACGCAAAGCACCAAAGACGCCCGGAACCGACTCTGGCCTCTTGTCGAGCAAGCGAGGAAGGAGGGGAAGAGAGCAGGCTTCAGAGGCCCCTTCGCCTACATTGATAGTAAAAGGATCTCTGCTAAAGATCAGTTTGGCTGAATGATGCTGTGGCATCCTCGTCGAAATTCCGCGCACCGAATGACTTTTCTGATACTCGCGGGTAAACACGAACTGCACCGCGGCTTCTTTGTTCTTTTTTTCCCTGACAGGATGGACAGACTGTACACTGTGTTGTATTCAGCCAATTAGAATCTGGAACCAGAAGACTTAAAGGTACCGTTACTTATTTAGTGTTATTTCACGAGCTGGATCCTCAACTCAATTTTTACTTTTATTTTGGGACTTACTCTGTAGGGCATTGGTCATAAATTTGGAATATGTACTTTTAAATCCATCCTTTGTTGTTTATGAGACTGAGTGCTCGTTTGAAAGAAGATGTTACATTTTAGTGACTAACAGATGAACGAAAGAACTCAGAAAAGGATAAAAGAAAAGAAGACGAAAAAGACTTTTACTCAAGCCCTTTTACTCATCCCGTTGCAGAGTTAGGCGAAATATCGCTTTTTTTGTGTTATTCGAGTGAAGTTTCTTCTGTTCTAGTACCTAGTTCTTTAGATATTATTCTCTTGTTTCATTTTTATGTCTTTGTCTTTGTTTTCTTTAAATGCCAGGGGTTTGAAAAATAATGTTAAAAGGAAGGCTTTATTTTTATTTTTATTTTCTAAGAGAAAAAGAAGGCTTTATTTTTATTTTCTTGTTTTTTTCAAGAAAGTCACTCTACATCTAAAGATGCCAGATTTTGGAGGTCACAGTGGGGCAACGAAATATGGCTGTCACACGGGTCAGAATACTCTGCGGGAGTAGGGATTATGAAGTATAATTTTAATGGGAGTATTCTGGAAACCAGTACTGATCCTTCAGGTCATTTCCTGCTTATGGTAGTTGTTGTCAATGAGTTTATAGTGATCATTGTCAACATCTCTGGATACAATTCTGTTCCAGAAAACCATACGTTCTTTAACATGCTAGATCAAAAACTGTCGTCTGCATTAAGAAAAAATTTAATAAGAAAGAAATCCCTTCTTAAATATGAAAAGGTCAAGCAACAGATTGATGAGTTAATCCGAATTTACTGGAAAAGGGCTGAATCAGAAAAAGCTTATGGACGTAACTGGGAGCTTCTAAAATATGAATTAGGAAAGTTCTTAAGAAAATTTGGAAGTAATGTAGCAAAACAAAACAGATTAATTGAAGATGACATTCTTTCACAGCTGTCTGCTTTATCACTTAAAGAACCATTGACAGATACTCAAAATACTGAATACTCCAAACTCCAGAATAAATTAGATGAACTGTATAGAGCCAAAGCTAAAGGAGCCTATGTCAGATCCAGAAAAAAGTGGCTGGAAGAAGGAGAACAAAATTCAGCCTATTTCTTCAGGTTGGAAAGATCCAATGCTATGAACGCATCTATTGATCGTCTCCAAACAAATGATGGTGTTCTTGATAATCCTAAAGAAATAGCTGCTTTTTGCTCCAAATTTTATAACAACTTGTATACTTCAAGGTATTGTCATAATTCAGCCAAATGCTTTTTTGAGTCTATTAGTCAAAAAGTTATTTCATTTGAAGATAAAGAAGCTTGTGATGGCGATATATCTCAATCAGAAATTCTACAGGCAATTAAGAGCTTAAAAAATAATAAAAGTCCAGGCAGTGATGGTCTAACCGCTGAACTGTATAAGATGTTTGATGAAAAATTATCTCCTTTCTTACTAAAAGTGCTCGAGGAAAGTTTTGAACTGGAAGCACTTCCACCAACCATGACACAAGGAGTCATTACTCTGATACCCAAACCCAATAAAGATCGAGAATGTCTAGAAAATTGGAGGCCAATCACCCTATTAAATAACGATTATAAAATTTTAGCTTTAGTTTTAGCACAAAGAATAAAAGATGTACTTAGTATTATTATTGATGAATCGCAATCAGGTTTTATGGAAAAACGTCACATTACAAATAATATAAGATTAGTTTTAGATCTGTTAGATTACGAGGATCTCGTCCCTAATGACAGTTTCATGCTTTTCTTAGATTTCTACAAAGCCTTTGATTCGCTTGAGCATAAGTTCATATTTCAAGCTCTTGCCAAATTTGGCTTTGGAGATCACTTTTGTAGAGCCGTCAGAACACTATATAAAAATAATAATAGTGCTATTAAATTAAAATTTGGAACCTCACCAAGATTCAGTTTGTCACGTGGAGTAAGACAAGGCTGTCCTATATCTCCATATTTATTCTTACTCGCCTCTCAATTTTTAGCCCTGCATATTTCCAATAATAATTTACAAGGTATTTCAATTGACCATAGACAAATTCTAATTAGGCAGCTGGCTGACGACACTACTCTGTTTCTGAATGACGCTTCCCAAATCCCTTTAGCTTTGCAACTGATCGAGTCCTTTTCCAGAGCTTCGGGTCTCTGTCTAAACATCAACAAATGTGAGTTAATGTCAATTAAACGCTGTGAAATTCCCTCTATATGCAACATCCCTGTGAAAAATCAAGTTACATACTTAGGTATTGTCATTAATAAAGACCAAAAAACAAGATGTAAACTAAATTTTGACCCTTTAATAGTGAAAACACAAAGGAAACTCAATATGTGGCTGCAGAGAGATTTATCTATAAGAGGAAGAATTTTACTCTCTAAAGCTGAAGGATTGTCTCGACTGACTTGCGCTGCTCTTTCCTTGGAGGTTGATAAAGGAACATTAAAAAAAGTTGACAGCATGTTAAACAACTTTGTTTGGAAAAATAAAACCCGTTATATCAGGAAATCAGTAATAATGAATCCAACAAAACAAGGGGGACTGGATTTTCTAGATTTTGCTACCTTAAACAACACTTTTAAAATTAATTGGCTTAAGAATTTTCTTAAAAATCCCTCTTCCCTTTGGAATATTATCCCCAATTATATTTTCTGTAAAGTTGGTGGCCTGAATTTTCTTTTACTCTGTAATTATAATATCTCAAAAATCCCTGTCAAACTTTCTAATTTCCATAAGCAGATGCTCTTGGCCTGGTCCCTCGTATACAAACACAACTTCTCTCCGCACAAATATTACTTATGGAACAATATGGATATTCTTTACAAGAATAAATCACTTTTCTTCGAGGATTGGTTTGAAAACAACCTTCTTTTAGTCGGACAGCTTTTTAACTCACAAGGCAGACTTTATAATTATTCAGATTTTTTACAGAAATATAATATTCCTGTGTCTGCTGATGAATATGCGATTGTTTTCAATGCCATTCCCTCTGGTGTGTCTTTTCTGTTGCAAGGTTTTACATTTCCATGGCCATGTTCTTACTATCTGAATTTAACTGACACCATGATTGGAGGTGTTTGCTTTTCTGAAGATCGTCAAAAAATAACTATAAAATCAGAGCTCTCTTCCAGGCTGAGATAACAACAATTCCATATGTAATATCGTATTGGAATAATATTGTGGAGAACATACCTTGGGAGAAAGTACGGACCTTGCCTCATAAGTATCTGCTTACCAATAAAGTAAAAGAAATGACATTTAAACTGATTCACAAATGTTACCCGACTGAAGTCTTTCTTAGGAAATATAAGCCTGACATTGACGTGAAATGCAGTTTTTGTGATTCTTCTGAAGAAGACTTCATTTGTTTTGGCAATGCACCCACACAGAGAAATTCTGGTCTGATTTTTTTGGTGTTTATTCAATCTTATTTTGTAAGTGACTTCTCATTTTGTTTTAAAGATGCTTTGTTGGGCTTATTTGAATATTCTAAGGAGAATACAGGAAAATATTACATAATTAATTTATGTTTTCTGTTAGCTAAATTTCACATTCATAAACAAAAGTTTACTGGCTCTAAACCTCTTTTTTCTTGGTTCAAAGTGGATTTGGATATGTATGTGGAAACTATCCAAAGTTCTACTAATTTGAAAGCTGTGAAAACTGTATCTCTGTATTCATCCTTTGTGTCATCTTAAGATGTAATTTTATTACGCTGTTTTTTTCTTTGTTTGTTACCCTGGCAACAAATCTGTGTATTCTTAAAAAAAAAAAAAAAAGAATCATTTTGTGACGCTGTGGTTTAACTGATTTTGGAGTTTCGAAAGCTCAGTTTAATCTTTTGAACTGGTTTGGAAATGAATGAGCGGTTTCAGCGTAAATACTCAGTCAACTGAATCGGTTTCTTCAGCCATGTTTATTTGATACAGCTTAGCTCGCTAGTTTCATGAGAACTAAAATAAACGAAAGAAGTATGATATTTACAAACAAAATTCCGAAAATAACTGCATTTCACGTCGAAACATCCAACACAAATCTACAAACATAGAGGGTAAACAACTTAATCATTCAACTGAATTGTGCAGGTATGTCAGCCGAAGTTACAAAAGTGGTTACATACATATATATTTAATTGCTTGATCAAAATTATTGCAGTCGCTGGATATTGGTAGGGACATTATTCATTGAACCTTTATTCAAATATTGTATTCATTATTTTATATTAAAATGATTTAATTTTAAATAGTTTTGTCCTTCATATACACAGATGGTGAATATTGATGTTTTTTACTGAGCATTTTTAAGTTTTAAATAACCTGAAATAGTACAAATAAGAAATGAAATGAGAAAAACAGAAAGCGAAAATACATTATTTATTATAAAATATAAAAACAGATTGTGTAAGTTGTATTTTTACTTAAAGGTGTTTCATATTTTTTTACTTTAAACAGTTTTTGTTGTGTAGCCTGATAAAGACCTTTTGTAAAATTTAATAAATTACGCAGTTCTGTATTTTTATTTTTTTTTTATTTAAAAGTGTTTACAATTTATTTATTTATTTAAAAGTGTGTTTCATGTATAATATAAAATAAAATTACAGTTTATGTAGTTATATAACATTGTTTTAGAAATAGATAAATATATCTATCTATCTATCTATCTATATATATATATATATATATATATATAAAATATTTCATTTTTTATTATTTTTATTTAAAAGCTATTCATTTTATTTGCATCTATTTTCAGATGTAGTTTTATGACATTGTCTTAAAAAATAAATACATTCTTTAAAGTTATTATCAGGTTAGAAACCAGTCTATTTAAGTGAATCAATTTAATATTAATGGGTTTTACTGAAGCAATTTGGCTTAAAGTGTAATTATATTTATGGTTGGCCTCCATTAAGTTAAATGGGTCTCAGGGGCGGCTGAAGTTTGTTTATCTGTATCACTAGGCAACCGCTTTCCTCATCTTACCACTGCTAGAGACACTGAACCTGCGTGTGAATGAATCCCAATGGACAGGAAAACATTTAGCACCTGATACATTCCCTGCTGATTATCACAGGACATAGTTCAAAGAAATTAATTGCAAGAAAATAACTTTACACCAACGCTAAAATGGCTTTAGCAAGTGGACATTGGGTTGACAAGGAAATTGCAGGAGTCCCACCAAGCCCAAGGTAAGTTCATTCTGCTTTCAGATGTTTAATCCCATAACGATTATGAAAATAAACATTATACTTACTATTTACAGATATGGCCACGCAATGACTGTTGCAGGAAATATCGCTTTCTTGTTTGGAGGAGCATCGAGCGCGATCACAGAGGTGTGTGAATCCAATAAACTGCTGAAAACTGCTCTTATTACAGCATTCATAAAGATTATTGATTCAAACGTAGTGGCTGTGCAACTTTTTTTTCTATCCTTAGGAAGATCCTCCAATTTATCTGAATGACTTTTACATGATTACAGGTACCTTTGGTCAAATATTTTGCTGTTAACACAGAAGTACATGCATTATTGATTTCATGGCAGTTTGCATCTTTTCAAGTGTATTTTTCTTCTGTTTTAGTTTCACCTAATCGAGTTACGTGGGAGTTGATGCCTCAGAAAGGTGACGTTCCTACAGTAAGAGAAGGACACACTTTATGGTAATGAGAGAGTTCCTATATTAATATTTAAAGCTAAAACTTCCTCTGTACAAAATTTTTAATGTTTTAAGGGAAGTCTCTTGTGCTCACCAGGGCTGCATTTAATTGATAAAAAATAAAGTGAAATATTATTAAAATGTACATTTTCTATGTGAACCTGTGTTAAAATTTTATTTATTCCTGTGATGCGAAGCTGAATTTTCAACATCAGTCTTCAGTGTCATCAGAAATCATTCTAATATATACACTACCAGTCAAAAGTTTTTGAACAGTAAGAATTTTAATGTTTTTTTTTTTTTTTTAAAGTCTCTTCTGCTCACCAAGCCTGCATTTATTTGATCCAAAGTACAACTACAAAAACACTAAAATCTTGAAATATTTTTATTTAATATTTATAGAAATATTTAAAATAGCTGTTTTCTAATTCTTTTTAAAATGTAATTTATTCCTGTGATTTCGAAGTTGAATTTTCAGCATCATTACTCCAGTCACATGATCCTACAGAAATCGTTTCAATATTGCTGCTCAAGAAACCTTTCTGATTATTATCAGTGTTGAAAACAGCTGAGTAGAATTTTTTCAGGTTTCTTCGAAGAATAGAAAGTTCAGAAGAACAGCATTTATCTAAAATAGAAATCTTTTGTAACATTATAGATGTCTTTTTCATCACTTTTGATCAGTTTAAAGTTTCCTTCCCAAAAAAAATAAAAAATTATACTGACCCCAAGCTTCTGAATGGTATAATGCATAATGTTACAAAAGATTTTTATTTCAGATAAATGCTGATCTTTGGATCTTTTTATTCATCAAAGAATCCTGAAAAAAATGTGCTTAACTGTTTTAATAATAACAAATGAAGAGTTCAGATGCCATTTGAAATTTTCTTCTAAAATTAGTATTTTTCTCAGGCTCTCTCAGGTTTGTATAGTTATTTCACTTGAAAATAACCTATTCATTGCCATTAAAGTGAAATTACTGAACCTACACATAGAAGTCTGATAAAAATGCTAATTTTAGAAGCAAATTTCGCATGGCACTTAGAGGCTATTGCATCTGAACTCTTCAAATGTTTCTTGAGCAGCGAGTCAACATATTAGAATGATTTCTGAAGGATCATGTGACACTGAAGACTGGAGTAATGATGCTGAAAACTCAGCTTTGATCACAGGAATAAATTACATTTGAAAATATATTCAAATAGAAAGAAGTTCTTTTAAATAGTAAAAATATTTCAAACTTTTACTGTTTTTATTGTACTTTGAATCAAATAAATGCAGGCTTGGTGAGCAGAAGAAAAACTTTTGACTGGTAGGATTTTTTTTTTTTTTTCTACATTTTTAATTAATATATTTTAAATAAATAAATTAATATATATATATATATATAACATTTAAATAATTAACATGTATTTAATGATTTATTTTGGAGTAATTAAAATAATAATAATAAAATATTCAAATGAGAAGTGTTATCAGTTAAATAAAAAACAACAATTGATTTTTTGTAAAATTTAATTTTTTTAAAAAATGAATAAAATGATAAAACTGTTTATTCCAAAATATAAAAATAATTAAATAAATCCAGCTTTTGGTTTTGATCAAAAATACAGTAAAATTTTTAAATATTATTTTTATTTCAAATAATTGTTTTCTATTTTAATATGCTAATTTGCTGCTCAAAATTCTTCTTATTACTGATGTTGAAAGCAGTTTTTTGGAAACGGTGATAGATTTTTTCAAAAGCATGTCATCAAAACATCTTTTTCCTTGTTTCCACAGTGTCGTTAAAGGAAAACTCTACTTGTTCGGAGGTTCCTCTCATCCTGAAGCTAAAGAGTGTCTCCCAGGCGTCTATTGCTTTGACATTGGTGCGACTCTAAACCATTTATTGTGTAAATGGATGTGACTTTTAGATGAAACTGAACAGCTTGTGTTGTCATCATGTTGATGTGGATCGTCTTGTGCGTCAGTGACGTTGACGTGGGAGAAGCTGCTGACTGGAGGAGTGTGTCTGCGGACTCTGAGACACGGCGCAGCGGCTTTGGGAGAAAATATCTACGCGTACGGAGGGATTCTGAACGGAGTCCCTACAGATGACCTCATGATGTTCAACACGGGTCAGTATCAGACACTAGACTGCATTATTAGACGTGTTCGGTGATATAAAGAAGTGTAAAGTACAACTGAGAGAGTGTACACTTCTTACTTCACTTCTTTTAGTGTCGTTGAATTGGATGCCTATCAAAACTACAGGAGCTCTGCCTTCAACAAGGTAAATACTGATTCATCTGTGTATAGAAAGACACATAAAAGAGCATATATTGTAACTTTATCAGACTGAATGATTGTTGGAACTGGAGGTGAAGCTGTAATTGTCGACCATCTGTTTAGAACTGCATTTTATCAACTGTGTATTTTGTGCTTTTCCTTTTCCAGAGACTCGATCTCACCATCTGCTGTCTTTCCATCTGACTGTCGTCTTCTGTTTTCTTCTGCAGATATGATCACTCTTTAGCTGTGGTCGGTGAGCAGATATTCCTGTTTGGTGGATGTTCAGAGGACGGGACGCAAATCAAAGACTTGTATGCGCTGAATACAGGTACAACACATTTTTTCACATTGTGAAGATTGCACTTGAAGTGGTAAGAATAATTTATAAACTGTAATGAACTACTGAATGTGTTTTTCCTATAGAGACTCTGGTGTGGGAAGTGTGTAAGGTAAAAGGAGAGGCTCCTGTTGTTTGTGCCGGTCAAAGCTTTACGCCCCATCATGACAAGGTAAAACAGGTTTATTTTACTGGAGTCATGTTTTTTTCACTTTTATTCAGTAAGCATGCATTACATTGATCAAAAGTGACAGTAAAGACATTTATAATGTTACAACAGATTCCCGTTTCAAATAAATGCTGTTCTTTTGAACTTTTTATTCACTAAAGTATCCTGAAAAATAAAATGTATCACTGTTTTCACAAACATATTAACTGATTTCTGAAGGATCATGTGACACTGAAGACTGGAGTAATGAGGCTGAAAATTCAGCTTTGCATCACAGAAATAAATTGCATTTTACCAGCCAATCTCATAGAAAACAGCTATTTGAAATTGTAATAATATTTCACAATTTTACTGCATTTTTGATTAAATAAATGCAGCCTTGATGAGCAAAAGAAACTTCTTTAAAAAAATTCAAAATCTTACCAATCCCAAACTACGTTTGGCAAGTTTGTATAATATAAACTCACAATTGCATGTTAAAAAGTCAGAATTTGTAAGATATAAACTCAAAATTGTGAGGGAAAAAAAGTTGCAATTACCTTTTCTAGTTTTTTTTAGTTTAATGATGCTGAAAATTCTTTGTAAATTTGCATTTGCAAGTTACAAAGTCAGGATTGCATCATGTAAACTCACAATTGCATTTTATAAAGTCAGAATTGTAACAATTGTGAGAAAGTCGCAATTACTTTTTTTATCCCGTGGCAGAATTAACATTGCTAATAATCAGAAATCAGCATATTAGAATGATTTCTAAAGGATCACATGACACTGAAGACTGGAGTAATGATGCTGAAAATTCAGATTTGATCACATGAATAAATTACATTTTACAATATCTTCACATAGAAAACAAGAAATTTAAATTGTAATAATATTTCACAATTTTTACTCTATTTTTGGTCAAATAAATGCAGCCCTGGTGAGCGTAAAATACTTTTTTTGACATTAAAATTCATCCTGACCCCAAATTTTGAACATTTTCATTTTATATATAATATATAAGAGAAAGTGCATGCTTTGTTAAATAATATTTCACAATTGTACTGTTTTTTTTTTTTTGTTTTGTTTTTTGCAATAGGCTTCTTGCTAAAACATTTTGAAATCTTACCAAACACAAACTTTTGAACAGTGTACTTTTTATGAAATAAATGTGAATAAGTGGGGAAAAAAACAACACAAAAATGCTGTGGATGCACACTTAAGTTTAATCACTTAAAACATGTTATACTTTCCATTTTGTTTGGATTTAGGATATTTATTTATTCGGAGGAACCATCACTAATGCAGATGGCGTGCTGTCATCAACCAGTGAAATTCACAAATTAAGCATTGGTAAGATGAGAAGTGAAACTGAGACTGAAATTCTACTGCCAAGAACCTGTTGTCTGTAAAAAAAAAAAAACAGATGCTAACAATCTTCCTGTTTCACCAGCAAAGATGAAATGGAAAGTACCGCTGTATGTTGGCATCCCTCCCTCCAGACGCCACGGACACACAGCTTTCATCGTCCACAGTCATGTATGTGTGTGTTAATGTGTGTTTTACATGCACTACCATTCAAAAGTTTTGACACTCTCCTGGTTCTAATAATCACAGAAACATTTAATCTGAAGGGTTCTGCCTACAGTAAATGACTCATTTTTTAATATTATTTTTTAAAATGGAGAAGATATTGAAGAGAAGCATCATAAAATACTCATCTTTCAATAATGCTTAAAAAAGATCCCATGATGCACCTCATGAAGTTGATGAATGTCCAGACATTTTGTGCTTTTACATTTGTGCTTTTACAGATTTTCCATCAGTTTACTATGGAAGTATGATTCTGCCATGGGATAAAAAATAAAAAAGATAAATGTGACTTTCTTTTCTCACAATTGTGAGTTTATATGAAGCAATCCTGACTGCATAACTTGTAAATGCAAGTTTACACTGCTGTTCAAAAGTTTGGGATCGGTAAGATTTTTAATGTGTTTTTTTTATGAAGTTTTGCTCATTAAGGCTGCATTTATTTGATCAAAAATGCAGTGAAAACAGTAAAATTGTAAAATATTATTACAATTTAAAATAGCTGTTTTCTATGTAAATATATATTGTAAAATGTAATTTATTCCTGTGATCAAAGCTGAATTTTCAGCATCATTACTCCAGTCTTCATTGTCACAAGATCCTTTAGAAATCATTCTAATATGCTGATTTGTTATCAGTGTTGGAAACTTGCTTCTTAATTTTTTTTTTTTTGGAACCTGTGATACTTTTTTCAGGATTCTTTGATGAATAAAAAGTGAAAAAAACAAACAAAAGCATTTATTTAAACAAAAGAAAAGGAATACATTTTGAATAAATGCTTGATAATTGATAAATGATTGATAATAAATCGGCATATTAGAATGATTTCTGAAGGATTAATGATGCTGAAAATTCAGCTTTGCATCACAGGAATAAAGTATATTTTAAAGAAAATAAAATAGAAAACAGTTATTTTAAATTGTAATAATATTTCACAATATTACATTTTTTTTTTCTGTATTTTTGATCCCAAACTTTTGAATGGCAGTGTATATCTCATAATTTTGACTTTATAACACAATTGAGATTTTATATCTCACAATTCAGAGAAAGAAAAGACAGAATTGCGAGATGTAAACTCGCAATTGCGAAAAAAAAAGAATGAATTGCAAGATAAAAAGTTGCAATTAAAGGAGAAGTCCACTTTCAGAACAACAATTTACAAATAATTTACTCACCCCCTTGTCATCCAAAATGTTTATGTCTTTCTGTCTTCAGTCGTGAAGAAATTATGTTTTTTGAGGAAAACATTTCAGGATTTTTCTTTATATAATGGATTTCAATTGTGCCCCCGACATTGAACTTCCAAAATGGAGTTTAAATGTAGCTTCAAAGGCTCTAAATGATCCCAGCCGAGGAAGAAGGGTCTCATCTAGCGAAACGATCTGTCATTTTTTTCGAAAAAATTAAATGTGTATACTTTTTAAGCACAAAAGCTTGTGTAGCACAGGCTCTGGGATGCACGTTCACGACACTACGTACTATTGAATCACATCGAAAGGTCACGCGGAACTACAGACCCAGTGTTTACAAAGCAAACGCGCAAAGACTAAGAAATTGCAAGTAAGTCAAACGCTGTTTACAAACAAAAAGGTACAACGATGTCGGACGATTCTGAAGTTGTAGGAGAAAATTGTAGTAGTGATGGGATCATTCAGATCATTTTACCGACTCGGACCTTTGAGTCTCGTTCAGCAAAATGAACAAATCTTTTTTTTCGAGTCATTTTGTTCATTTTAGCAAAATATAATTAAAATGTTATGTGTTATTTCCCTAACACATCTGCTGCTTACACAAACGTTGATCACACTATAAACAAGACAAAATTATAATACTATAAGAAACACAAAAGATTAATTCATTGTTTACCTGGGTCTTTAGTGTATGATTAGCTCACCTCACCTCTTATCTGACAAGTTTTCAGGTTTGAGTCGTTCGTTCATCACGTGACAGCCCCATAAGATGAACGAACGACTCGAAAAATCCGAAGACTCGAAACAGGTGAACTAATTCGAGTACAGAACCTAATAGGATGTTGCGCATGCGCGACTAAATGAATCACTCCCTGAGACGACTTGTTCCTCCCGAGTCACATTAAAGATTCATTAAAAATGAATGAATCATTCAAGAACGTGCATCCCAGAGCCTGTGCTACACGAGCTTTTGTGCTTTAAAAAGTATACAAATTGTAATTTTTCGAAAACAATGACCAATCGATTCGCTAGATAAGACCCTTCTTCCTCGGCTGGGATCATTCAGAGCCTTTTGAAGCTGCATTTAAACTACATTTTGGAAGTTCAAAATCAGGGGCACAATTTAAGTCCATTATATGAAGAAAAATCCTGAAATGTTTTCCTCAGAAACCATAATTTCTTTACGACTGAAGACAGAAAGACATGAACATCTTGGATGACAAGGGGGTGAGTACATTATTTGAAAATTGTTGTTCTGGAACTGGACTTCTCCTTTAACTTTTTTATTCTTTATTCAGTGGTGGAAATAAGATTCCATAGTTATGAATATGAAGAATGAGGAAATGTATCTGAATGTTTGAATGTAGTATTATTTTAGTGTTATTTATATTCTATTATAGTGTTTGTTCATATAACATTTTAAGGTTTATTTTTATATTTTCAGTTTTCATTTTAATTTTAAAGTTTTAGTCATTTTGTTTTGTGCTTTTGTCATTTGTATTAGTTTTTGTTATATTTTTTATTTAGCTTTAATTACATCTTTTTCAGTTTTAGTAATTTAAGTAATTGTTAAACTTATTTTATTTCAGTTAGTTTCCAAGGCAACATTTACGTTTTTTTTAAGTTGACATTTTTGATAAAATATGTGACCCTGGACCATAAAACCAGTCTTAAGTAGCACGGGTATATTTGTAGCAATAGCCAAAAATACATTGTATGCATTGTATTGTATGTATGTAGGGTCAAAATGATCGATTTTTCTTTTATGCCAAAATTCATTAAGATATTAAGTAAAGATCATGTTCCATGATGATATTTAGTGAATTTCCTACCGTAAATATATCAAAACTTAATTTTTGATTAGTAATATGCAATGCTAAGTGCTTCATTTGGACAATTTTCTCAGTATTTAGATTTTTTTTTGCACCCTCAGATTCCAGATTTTCAAACAGTTGCATCTCAACCAAATATTGTCCTGTCCTAACAAGCCATTCATCAATGGAAAGCTTATTTATTCAGCTTCAATTTTAAAAAAATTGACCCTTATGACTGGTTTTGTGGTCCGGGGTCACAAATATGTTTTATTTTGTTGCAGCTTTATGCTAATTAACAAAACAATTTTAATAGCTTTGCTTTTAGTATCAATAACAGCACTACATGTTAGACACATCAAACCTGTGTTCAATATCTCAAATCTAACTTCATTGCTTTTAAGTGAGCGTCTTTTTTCTCGGTTGCAGCTTTATGTGTTTGGAGGCAAAAATGAAGAGCAGGATTTTAATGACTTGAAAATAATGAAATTAATAAACCCCTCAGAGAGACAGCCAGGTAAATAACGCTCCTGTCCACCTCCTACTGTAAGTACCAGTCATCTGTTTTCACCTCATCTGAGTTTGATGCATGATTGTTGTGTAGTGATGAAGGAGATTTTGTCTGAGTTTGGACTGCAGGGTGTCAGTAATAGGTGGGTGTGTTTCTAAAACACTAAAACACAGCTTTCATTAGCAGTTTCACATGAAAGTAACGTTCTGTTATTCAAATCATTTCCACTTGATCAGCTTTGCCCCTACAAAGATTCCCAACGTGAAATACGAGCTGAGTCAGTCTCCAGTGACTGTGAAGAGCTACAGGAGTGAAAACGTTCAGGTGATTGATGTCACACACCAGTTGCTTAAAGTGCTTGAATTTTGAAATTTAAAGGGGTCATCGGATGTCCATTTTCCACAAGTTGATATGATTCTTTAGGGTCTTGCAAAAATCATCTCATTCTGGTCGAGGCTGCTTTAAATGTTAATGAGCTCTGATCGCCCCGCCCCTCTCTTCTCTCTGTGGAGTGACGAGCCTGTTTACTTTAGCCGCATTTAGCCGCGTTTAGCCGCTAAACTTGCTAACTAGCACATTTATTAGAAAAGGCCATCGCAAAGATTCATACAAAAATACTTATACTCACTTCTGCTGTAAGTGAAGCTGGATCATGAATGATTTGCACGAAAATAGACGGATATATGTAGATCGGGAGGCGCATTCCCTTCACAAACAAACGTAATCCACTGCATCTTCAGCAGCTCAGATGTCGGGAGTAAATGACGACCACTATGTTCATTATTACATCCAGCAACACAACACCTCAATCACTCAGTCGGAGATATTCTTGTCTAACTTACATCCCTGCTCCGGCATCAAAACAAAAGAGGTTGGACTGTTACAACTGATCTGAGGTAAAACGCTCATGTCAGTCAACTATCGTGGGAGTGGTTTCTGCGGGTGTGACGCACCAATGACGGCTCGATTTGAAAAAGGGGATATTATTTTTACAGATTAATTAAAAACCACTGCATGGATTTTTATCATTGTAGGGTAGATTTGTACATACACTGACAACACACGTTAATGTTCAGACAACATGTAAAAGTGAACTTAGCATCCGATGACCCCTTTAAGGCATATTCATGAAGAGGTACTTGTAAAGTGCTTGAATGTATCTATGAAATAAATGTTTAAAGGGGTCATCGGATGCTAAGTTCACTTTTTCACTTTTTTTTTGCCCCCCCTTGGCATTTTTAGAATTTATGCACATCTTGGCATTTCTATCCAGCATTTTTTATGCAATATACCAAAATGTGCATAAAAATAGGTGGATGGAAACACAGTTATTAGCTTCTAGAGATTAGTGGTTCTTTGCGCTAAATGATTAGTTTGCCAATATTTAATGCTAGATCAGTACAATGAATGCTTTTCATTCTCAATAGTAAGTTCGCTCATGATCATGTGCAGGGGGGCCTGTCGAGTAATTTGGGGGGGGAGAACTGCCCCCCATTGCCCCCCCCCTTGGCAACAGGCCTGAGTAGTAGTACTGACAGTGTTATGTAAACATGGCTGAATATGCGAAAAGAGGAACAGTTGAACCAAATCAATTGAGTCATTTACACTGGAACTGCTCTGATTGATTTAAACTCACGACTTCGATCATTCATTTCAAGCGATTCACTAGCAAAAACCAGATCAAATTAAAGAACCATTAATTTTTGAATTTCAACATTGCTTGTAGCGATTTCAAGTAGCATGTAGTGAAGGGTAAAACGGAGCTTTTCGAAACTCTGAATCAGTTAAACCATTGCGTCGCTAAATGATTCACTGTTTCGAAGCACTCCAATCGGATCGTGGATGGTGCATCGTGGATCATGAAGCATTTGTTTTAGATCGAGACTTCAAATCGCGTATTGCAAATAATTTCGGGAACGGGTTTGTGAATCATTTTGCAAATTGAATGATTCAAATAAAATGATTCGCAATATGCGTTTTGAATTCCTGATCCGAAACAAATGATTCGCGATGCGCAAAGTTCCAATCTAAGTTAAATGATTCGCGATCCGCGTTCTGAGTCCTGATCTGAAATGATGGTTCGTAAATCATTATTCCGTTCGGGACTTCAGAGCGTGGATCACGAATCGTTTGATTTAGATCAGAACTTCAGAGCAGGTTCATGCGGGTTCAGGAACTTCGGAGCGCGATTGCGAATAATTTAATTCTGATAAGGATTTCGGAGTGATCTTTTTCTGATTTTATTTTTTTAAACAGTAGAAAACATCAGACCATTAAGGCAGTACAGTTACAACAATAGCACCAATAGCCTTGTGGTTAGTGTGCTGACATATAGCGCGACTGTGCTTGCGGTGACCCAAGTTCGAATCCCATCTCGAGGTCCTTTGCCGATCCACCCCACCCCACCTTCACAGAATGCTTTCCTGTCTGCTCTCTACTGTCCAATCAAATAAAGGCAAAAAATATTATAATGAATAAAAAGAAAATTAACCGTTTTACTATAGTAAAAGTAGTATACTTTGTAATACTTAAGTAGTAATTCTTCACATGTGCTTCACTTTATTTTGCCATTTTTTTTATTAGTATGTTTTTATTTATCTGTTTCTCTTTTGTTAGAATTTGAAATAAAAAACATAAGTGAGATCTCTGATTGAAGTCCTTGAAAATAAAAAAGTAGTGCTTGATAAGTCCTTGAAAGTCCTGGAAATTCATTTTAGACGATCTGTACAAACCCCGTCCATTACAATCAACATAGGCACTACAGTGCATTCCATTCATCACAAGTGACAGTAAACACATTTATAATGTGACAAAAGATTTCTGTTTCAAATAAATGCTGTTCTTTTTAACTTTCTATTCATCAAACAATCCTGAAAAACAAAATGTGTCACCGTTTACACAAAAATAATATCTTTTTAAGATTGAGCAGCAAATCAGCAAATTAGAATGATTTATGCAAAATCATGTCACACTGAAGACTGGAGTAATGATGCTGAAAATCCAGCTTTGATCACAGAAATAAATTACATTTTAACAGATATTCACAAAGAAAACAGCTATTTTAAATACAAAAAATATTTCACAATTTTTACTGTATTTTTGATCAATAAATGCAGCCTAGAGTGTAAGAGACTAAACAAATGAATACGTGACCCTGGACCACAAAACCAGTCTTAAGTAGCACAGGTATATTTGTAGCAATAGCCAACAATACATTGTTCAGGTCAAAATGATCAATTTTTCTTTTATGCCAAAAATCATTAGGATATAAAATAAAGATCATGTTCCATGAAGATATTTTGTAAATTTCCTACCGTAAATATATCGAAACTTAATTTTGATTATTAATATGCATTGCTAAGAACATCATTTGGACAACTTTAAATGTGATTTTCTGATTTTTTTTTTTATTTTTTTGCACCCTCAAATTCCAGATTTTCAAAAAGTTGTATCTCTAAATCAATGGAAAGCTTATTTATTATTATTTCGCTTTCATCCAGGTGAGCGTTCACAGAGATTTCAGTGCCGTTCGTGATGAAGCCATGCATATGATCCACAAAGCTTTTGCCATGTTAGATGAGGAATTCCAGAAACTAGACAGGTAAAGATCACATTAATTATCTAAAAACCATCTTATAAAGCAAAACTAAATCTGCTCTCGTCTGAAACAGAGAAAAGGAAGCGCTTGCACGAGACTCGGAGGCTTTACGGAATGAGCGAGACGCTCAAAACCAGCATCTGCTGAGACAGAAACAGGTGCTGCTGCTCAAACTGATGTCATTGCATTGATTTTCTTGGACGTGTTTGTTCTTGTTCTTCACAATGAATAAAGGAAGCTTGCACTTGTGATTGGACAGGAACTTCAGGATATGCTAGAAAGACACAGATTGCAGAACGAGGCCTGGCTGCGCGCGCGAGCAGACGAGAATGACAGGGAGAGGAAGGAGCTGTGTAAACTGAGGGTGTGTGACCTGAAAATAACCGCAAACATTCACTTCAGACGAACCGCTGTCAGATGGAGACACCAGCTTGTTGTAGCTTGGAGCAAGGAGCTTGTTTTAACGGTTTCATCTGCGAATAACTGATTTCATACTGTAGCATTCACTGCCTGATTGTCTGTAAGTCATTAGCGACTGTTAGTGAGTTAGTGAATTTTCATTTGCGTAAATTTTTCCTTTAAATAAATTTACATCGCATGAAAGTATTTTCATCTGCTATTTTATTTGATTTTGTTTTATTATTAAAGATGACCACCTCAGATAAAAAGTCAAATAAAGGAAAAAAAAAAAAAATAAAATACCAGATGGAAATTCTTAACTAGCATTACTATTGCATATTATTACAGTATTTATTTTGAATTTTTTTCATATTTTATTTCTGTTAATTGGGTGAAATAAGTTGAGAATTTTCACTATTTTTATTTTATTTTATTTATTTTTTTATTTTATTTTATTTATTAAGATGACCACATCAGATAAAAGGTGTATTTCAAGATAACTTTTTTTTATCTAGAAATACACCTTTTATCTGATGTGGTCATCTTAATGAATAATATATATATATATATATATATATATATATATATATATATATATATATATATATATATATATATATATATATATATATATATATATATATATATATATATATGTATATGTATATGTATATATGACAAAATATATTATTCCCAATGTGTTTATTTTAACATTTTTAACACATTATTATATTATTCATATTATTACAATATTTATTAATATTATGAGGTTTTATTTTTATATAGTTTTAGTTAGTTATTTTTTTTTTTTTTTTTTTTTTTTTTTTTGCAATTTTAGTACTTCAGCTTTTTATTCTGCTTATTTTTATTTCTGTTATTTGGCTGAAATAAGTTAAAGAATTTTCATCTGCTACTTTTATTTTATTTTAAAATTTTACATTTATTTAGTTAATTTTTTTTATTATTAAGGTGACCACATCAGATAAAAAGTGTATTTCTAAAGAAATTTAAAAAGTGTTTTATGTATATATAATATATTTAATTGTAGTATGTATTAATAATATAGATTATATATATATATATATATATATGTATGTATACATTTTATATTTACTTTTTTTTTTTTTTTTATCTGATATATGATAATAATAATAATAATAAACAAAAAAAAAAGCCCAAAGCTGAAAATTCTAGATTGGATCTGTAGTATTACAGAATAGCACACTGTCTATTTTTCTCATACTGTAATGAATGAAAACGTTTCTACAAGAGCGGTTCACACTGAACTCACATTCAGAGCTCTGGCAAACGTCTCATTTTATGCATGGAGAGACTGACGGCTGTTTAACCTTTCAACATGCCGGTCCTTATTTATTGCTTCGGTGTGAATCTTGCAGGAAGAGGTGCTCCAGGAGCAGGAGAGGCTGAAAGAGGAGCAGTGCAATATCCAAAAACGCAGTGAGCAGCTCCTGTCCATTATGCAGCAGTTCAAAGGCATGTGAAGACATTGTCTCCATGGCAACCACAGAGGGAGACGGCCTGAGTTTTGTTTGGGAAACAGCGAGATTATTGATGCCACTCCCTTACTCACAGATATTTGGGTTTGTCTGCCTGGTGATGGTTTACTTGTTCTGCTGTGTGTGTGTGTGTGTGTGTGTGTGTGTGTGTGTGTTAATGAATGTCACAACGCATTAGACAGCTTCTTTACCAGAGATACCTGTAGAGCACAGGATGATTTGTGACGCGTTTGAAGAGATAAAGTAAACTGAGGTTTACCACCAAGACCCGTCTTTTCTTTTCATGTTTCTCCACAAGATTTATCATTTAGCAGATGCTTTTATTCAAAGCAACTTGCAAAACTGGTTTAATTACAGAAAAAAAAAACATTATAGTAATTTTAAAAAAGTATATATAGAGAGAGAGACATTTTTCTGAAAATTACAAAATATAAAAAAACTATATTATAAAGATATACTGTATTATTATTACATTGTGTTATATATATATATATATATATATATATATTCTGAAAATGAGAAAATAATATATTATTATAATTATATACTGTAATTATGTTGTATTATGTTGTACTGTTGTATTATTTTATGTATATAAATAAAAACATTTCTAAAAATGAGAAAAATATATATTATCAATATATACTATTATATATATAAAGACTTTTTCTGAAAGTTAAAAAAAATGAATATATACTGTAATTATTTATGTATATATATATATATATACACATTAAGACATTTTTCTGAAAATTCGAAAAAAATAATATATATATATGACATTTTTGTGAAAATTAAAAATATTATTAAAATATAAATTGTAATTATTATATTGTTATATTATTTATTTATTATATGTATATATATATATATATATATATATATATATATATATATATATAAGATATTTTCTGAAAATTTAAAAAAAAAATTAAATCTATATTATAAATATGTACTGTAGTTATTATATTGTATTACACATTTTTCTGCAAACCTTATACAGTCAGTCCCAAATATATATAAAATACATTTGTATTTTTTTATATTTATATGTTTTTAATGTTTTAGAAATACTTGAATACTTGCTCTAGAAAGGCTTGATAGAGTGCAATGTCTATAAATCTAAAACAAATATAAAATAAATATCAACTATACGTATTACATTACTAATTTTATGACAATTTATTCCAAATATAAATATTATATGTATAAAAAACAATTATAGTTTATATTTTAATTATTGTAGAAAAATAACTAAATCAGACATTCAACATCTCACTGTATTTATCTTATAATTTACAATGTCTGACACATTTTCATAAAATAATCAAAAGTAAAGATGCAGTGCATCCTGTTAACTTACTTGAAATCTTAATAAACACATTTTTAAGTAATATTTCAGAACGGCACATCATATTTACCTATTCCCAGTGAATTTATGATCATATTTATTGTTTACAGTGTTCTAGTAAAAAAAAAAAAACTGCACAGCACTTCATGCTATATAAAACAGTGTGTAGGCTATTCGTAAACTCATTTTCATATAAAGTATAGCACCGTCCAGCCCATCAAATTACAGACTTTATTGTCTATTGTCAGTGGGTTTTTGAGGGGGACAGTCATGTCTCCCAACTCCTGTCGCAGTGCTTGCGCATGCGCAGACATCCTCGCCCAGCCGCTCCGAAAGCGGCCGAAGAAAGCCGATGGCAAACGGTCGACGGCGCACTATTTGGCAGGAAGGCTCCGCTTGCAGCGCCAGCGTCGTCCCGCGGCGGAGCATTATTTGGCAGCGGGGGAGGGGAGGGCAAGAGCTCGGCCGCATTCGGGGCCGCCTGCGCTCATCAAACGCTGCTCATTGAACACACAGTGAGGCAGAGCTGGAGTGGAAATATTTTGTATGCCGCAATATGCGTGAATTTCTAAAATAAACCCGGGGTAAGCGAGCATCCATGCCACAAATGCCACATTTACGCGTTGCACTTGAATAAAAAAGCGAAATGCGACAAGATTGAGCTCAGGGCTGCAGTGGAGGGAGTGAAGGGGCTTTTGGGGCGAGCTGTGGGGACGCTTGATCCAGACGTTTCTGTTGAAAATGTGTTTCTTGTGCTTCCTTTGTTTCTGCTGCGGGATTGTAAATAAGAGCTTGAGCCAAAATGGCGGCTGGAGCCGTTGAGCTGCGTCGAGCTATGAGCTATTGCACTGCGTTTAGTCACACACTTTTAGCATTTAACGCTCGTTTATGCCTCTGTTTACCTCTTGGGTGATTTGTGTGGAGTCGTAGCATTTGGAATAAGATACCTGGCTGCGTTGGTGGTGAATGTAAAGCGTTTAATGAAGAGAGCTAGCGAGATTGTGTCAGTTAGCCAGACAGATTTGAATGTTTCTAATGACAAATAGCGATTTTTGTGTTCACAAAACGCGCCTTTATTGTGCTTTTCTCTTTTATTTTGATTGTTAAATGACCAGATAGGCTCTGTGTGCTATGTAGTGCTTTCTTTAGTCCTCCATTTAGCTGCTATCTCTCCGTAATGCCTTTTTTACCTCAAAAAGGATGCTTTTGCACACATGCAAGTGTGTATATTTGGTCGTTTTCACTGTAACTAGACAACTTGCAGTGCTGCTTGTCATTTTGCCTGTTAATGGCAGCACTGAAACCCAATCTGGCCAACTGATCTCACTGCATTGTTGAAGGTTCTGGCCAATTTGAAATGTAAGGTCTTGAATTCATTAGTCTCATCTGATGCTCAATGATCAGGTTGCATTGAGAAAAGTCTGCTGAATTTCCATGAGGAACAATGACATGAATCATTCTGGGGGTTTGTTTGCAAGGGGGCGGCGGTTCATTTGTATTTCATGACAGTCTGCTGAAGAGTTTTGTAGGGCACCTCTGGAGGATTAATTGATCAATTAGGCTTGTAAAGGAGAGATTACAGCAGAGAAACAGCCACTGCGGTGGGTTTGATTTAAGCCTTTATTTAGCATCTGAATTGCACTGTTTCTGTGGACCAACCACTCCAAATGAACCGAAACGTAATGCATGTGTGTGCATGTATGCTTTTATTTATATTTCTCACTTTGCATAAGCATACTGCTCTGAAACTATCGTTTTCCTTCTGTATCCTTTCACTTGGTCAGTCCCATGTTATGAATACTGTTCAATAACACCATTTTTCTGCATCATTGAGCTGTAAATTCCCTCGCTTTAATTGCATTCAGCATTGTCAGACGCTGTCATTATAGCAGCCACTGGCCAACATTTGATACAGCTCAGTACTTTTGCCTCTACAGCCAAAATATATTAGATTCTCATACGCTGGAAAATGCATAGACAGAATTGCTCCATCATCCATGTGCGGGTTTTTAATGCAACACCATCGAGTTCAGTTACAGCCAAGATTTTGACAGAGTTGGAGATCCATTGTCATGTGTGTAGGTTTATGTAAAATATAGTTAACTTCAGCCAAATATATATTTGCCTGGGAAAAGTCTAGGCCAAACCTGTCAAGAACATGTCTGGGTCTAGTTTCACCATACAAAATTAGAAACTGTATTTTGCTTAAAGAAAATATTGAATATTTTTTTGCGATTTGACATGGTTTTCATTGCAGTTAAGCTGTTTCTCCAAAGAACCTATAAAGAATTTGTGCATTACGATGGTGTTTGTGTTGCCTGTAACTGATTAAATTGATGTTGCATTGTTGCAAATCAGTGTAATTAAGCAAAAATACTGTAATTTAGAGTAGGAACCTAGCAAGAACCACCATTGAAAATACTAACAAAAATAGACTTCTGTGCATAAATCTTTATTTATGTTTTTTTTTTAGAAAAAATAAATTCTAAAAATTCTTCTGTGTTGAGGAAAAATGTGTCTTTGAATGTTGTTTTCATGAGATTCACCCAATATGAGGAAAAAATAGTAGAAACTGAAATGAGAGTTTGTTTGAAAGGTGCTTGAGGACATTACAAATGCTCAGGTCAAGTGATTTAAAAACATTGGCATCATCTCACCATCTTTATCTAAAAGTAACATGGCAGGATGCCTTAAAAAAGGAGGACTGACCTTGAGTTAATGTCTTGCTCGTTGTTATCGTGACAGTTACAGACTGTAAAGTTGAAAATAAAAGCAGTATTATTTGAGTCCAGCTGTGTTGGAAAATAGCAGTAAGTGCATTTTCGGGTGTATTTTTGTGCATTTTACACGTTTTTAAAATATATTGCAGTTGGATTGCACTAGGTTGTGTTCAAGTGCAATGGACTGTTTTATAAAACATGTTATGGTTTTGATTCAGTTGGACGGTCTGGTAGAATAAATGAGTTTGCCATCGTCTGGCCAGCTGACGTGGTTGTAAGGAAGCCCCGAGCTCCCTGCGCTTGTAGTGTACTCCTGTTGTGTTGTATAACAGTGTCTGCTTGGCTTCCTGAATAATGCAAGTCTCATGTCATGGCTCATCTGCTTTGCTTTCTTTGGTATTTTGAGTATTGGGACATCAGATGGGTGCAATTTTTAATGAATGCCGATTTGCAAAGCATAAGCCTTCACATGGGGTTGAATTTCACATTTGAGCCTATTTTTTTTACATTTCACCTTTTCAAGTATTACATTATTGTTTAAAATAGTTTTCACTTAAAGTAATAGTTCATCCAAAAAAGAACATTCTGTTATTGTTTACTCACCTTTACGTTGTTCCAAAACTGAATGACTTTCTTTGTTCTGTGGAGCATAAAAAAAGATAGTTTGAAGAATGTTGATATGTTACAGTTGGCTTCCATTATGTGGACAAAGAATACATTGGAAGTCAATGGGAAATAAAATGGTTAGTTTACCAACATCCTTCATGAAGTTTGTTCTCCTCAACTACAAAGCGCTTTGAAAAACTGCATGTAATTTGACTCTTGGGGCTTATTAGCGTGGAGGTTCTTCACTCCCATTTGTTGGCTAATTAAAGTGTTTAATAGTTTTTTTTTAAACGTGTAAGGCAAGACACAACAGTTGAATAGGGTAAAACATTTAGCTATTACATATTACCAGTTGATTACATTTAGAATTGCAAACTTTTTTTTTTTGTTGTTACTAGTGTTTAAGTTATATATTTGATTTTGCACTGTTTTGAATCTGAACAATGGATAAAGCCAGGTTCAAAATCCTATATTTAATTTTGTTGACATATCAGAGTTAAAGGCTTTTACAAAAGGGATTTTGGATTTCTCTTATCATTACTCTATAATTCAGAAAATACTGTCAACAGTAAACTTCCACTATGTTTTTAGAAATAAAATGCTGTATAAAACCAGGCGAATGACAAATGAACAAACCTCTCTGTAAAAATGTTTAGAATGTAGATATGAATATAAAATGTAAAATTTGGTATGTACGCACTGCTGAAGTGGAGATATAAAATCATTTTTAGAAGATGTCCCTTAAAGATATATTGTAATTGAAAACTACAGACGCAAATAGATAAAGTGCAATAATAAAATCAGGCAGTGATTTAACAAACCCCTCAGTAAAAACCTTTAGAATATAGATATGAATATAACTCTAAAATTTGGTTTATGTAAGTACTACTGAAGTGAAGATAAAAACTAATTTTTAGAAGATGTCCCTTAAAGATGTATTGTAATTGAAAGCTACAGACACAAATAGATGAAGTGCAATAATAAAATCAGGCAATGATTTATTAACAAACCCCTCAGTAAAAACCTTTAGAATATAGATATGAATAAAACTGTAAAATTTGGCTCATATAAGTACTACTGAAGTAGAGATTTAAAAAAAAGACCCCTCAATATATGTATTGTAATTGAACTCTGTAAACGCAAATATATAAAATGTAAAAATAAAATCAGGTGAATGATATATTAATAAAGCCCTCATTAAAAACCTTTAGAATATAGATATGAATAAAACTGTACAATTTGGTTTAAGTACTACTGAAGTGGAGATAACTCATTTTTAGAAAAGGTCACTTAAAGATATTGTAATTGAAATCTACAGACGCAAATATATAAAGTGCAATAATAAAATCAATTAGTGATATATTAACAAACCCCTCGGTAAAAACCTTCACAATATAGATATAAATAAAACTGTACATTTTGATGTATGTAATTGTAAACTCATTTTGAGAAAGTGTCCCTTAAAGATACACATTGAAATGTACAGACTCAAATTGACGAAATGCAATAAAATAAACACTTAAATGTGGTGTTTTTTTTTTGTTTTTTTTTTTTTTTGGATGTTTTCTGAAACAGCATATTATAAAAGCCAGATTAGATCTATCTCAAAATTGACCAGTGCATGAAAAAAAAAAACAAAAAAAAAAACAATGACTTTGCCTTAAAGGGACAGTTCACCCAAAAATGACAGTGGTCATAATTTACTCACCTTCAAGTTGTTCTAATGAGTTTATTTCTTCTTTTGAAAAGATGATATTCTGAAGAATGTTTGGAACCAAACAGCTGATGGTAGCTACTAGAAAGAAATTCATACAAAGTTTGCAAAGACTAGAGGGTGAGTAAATAATGACAGAAATTTAATTTTTTTGTCAACTGTCCTTTTAATGTTTACTAGGGGTGTGATGAGACACTTATCCCACGATACAAGATGAGACACGAGACGGGTTCACAAGAATGAGACGAGACAAGATTTTTAAACTTTTCTTAAGAAATCCTCAATGATGAAATATATAGGGGAAATAGTCTTTTATTCAACTGGAAAAGACAAAATGCAAAAAAAAAAAATGTAGGTGCATTTTATTCTTTATGAAATTAAACTTCCATTTTAATGAATTATATGCAGTAATAAACAACATTTAAACAAGAGCTTCACGATGCTGGATAAATTGAGAATCCCAGTTGTTTTTAATAAATTGGAGACCGTGATTCTCTCACGATTCTGGAGAAAAAAGATTAGAAAACGAAACAAAATAATGTAATTTACTAGTGGTTCTGACAAACTGTTCATTGCTAAAGACTTTTAAAAACATATATTCATTGAAACAAAATGAAAAAAAAAACTTTCAATGGAGGAGTCAGTGTCTCACGTCATTAAGATTTATTTGACTATTGAAATCTCCTGAATGAATGATTCAATGATTCATACTGTTTTTTGTTTTTTTTTAAACGTGCGGTTGTCGCCACCTCCTGGCGGAAGAGGATAAGCGTTGCTATACATACAAGTGTTAGGATACTTTGGTTTTAATCGCTGCTGTAAGACAGTAAGTGTTTATACCCAAACTATAAATTTTTGTCCCAGTACTTCTATTATTTAAATGTCTGTAACACAGAAATAATGATTATAATGTGTTGCTCTTTCTGCGTTCACATGTACCCCGACCCTCTGATTCATTAACATGGGCAGCGACAAAACGTGCTTCTCACGCTCCTCTGACACTCGCGATGTGATACAGTCGTAATAGACACAGCTAAATCGTTGTCATTCAAGAATAAGATCACGTAGGTGTTTGACTCGAGATCTGGATGTTTTAAGGATTAATCGTGCAGCTCCAATGTAAACACGGCAAAATGTTTTGCAAGGATATCGTCACATCCCTAATGTTTACATATTAGGGTTCAACTTTTTAAGTACTGTAATATATTTCACTAACTACACAAAGTTTGTTCTCCTCAACTGTAAATCACATGTAATTTGGCTCTTGTGGCTCATTAGCGTGGAGCTTCTTCACTCCCATTCACTAGCTAATTAAAATTAAATTAAATGTTCTAAACGTTTAACCCAGTATCCTTGTATTTTTTAGGTTGCTGAAGCCCTTCTGAAGGAGGTCTGGATCAGTACCCATCTGCGCGGGCCCTGAGAGGGCGACCCGTCCCGCCCGCTCGCTCCTGAGCACCAGTCATTCCACAGCGTCAGACGGGCATCGGGCGAGCACGTTACATGCCAGCGTTTTTTCTTTTATTTTGACTGCCCCCTTTCGGTTGAATCCCTTTCTCCCCTGATACTCTTTCACTAATCAGAAAGGGTAGACGATATTTTCACCCTAGTGCGGCAGCCGGGCTGCTCCCCCACACACAGATGAATGAAGACCCCATTCGGGAAGAACGCGGCCCAGAGATCCAGAGCTGATGCAGGTTAGAGCGCCTCTTTGATTTCTGATGAGCCTTCTGAAGATCATCGTCTGAATGTCTTTTTAATATTAACCGTGTTTGCTGTGTCTGTGATTGAAGGGCATGCTGGTGTCTCTGCAAATATGATGAAGAAAAAGAACTCTCATAAGTAAGTTTTCTTTTGATTGTGTTTTAGGGCTGAATTTGTGAATCTTAATTGTTATTTTATATTATATTATAAATATTTAAAATGTTATGCTTGTATAGATCATAATATAGCAATGAATTTAATTAAGTAATTAATTAATTGTGTTTTAGTGCTGAATGTGTGAATTATATTATTAGTAATATTTTTTTTTTTAAATGCTAAACTCATAGCAATCATAGTAGGGCTGCACGATTATGACAAAAATCATAATATACATAATATACATAATATAATGTAACAATATACGTTTAATGATGTTTTGAATAGCTTTATGCCATTGTTTGAAGCACTGCATGCCACCTTTTTATTTATAGTTTCTTCTTTAAATACAAAAGAAATAAAAATTAAAAAATTAAAATTATGAAAAAAAACAAAACACATGCACACCCACATCTTAAGCAAGCAGAATAATATAAGTGGATTTTTCAATTTTTTATTTTTTTTTGTAATTGTGCCTTTGAACTATTACATAATTGTGGCATCTGTAATTGTAATCACGATTAGAAATTTGATTAATTGTGCAGCTCTAAATTATAGTAAATATTTATGCATTTAATAATTACGATTTTTTTGTGTGTGTTGTTTAAGAGCTTAATGTGTGATTATGAAATTAATTATTATAATATTCTGTTCTATTATATTCTATTATTATATTACAAATTATTATTATTATTATTATTATAAAAAATGTTCTGTTTATATTGATCATAATAAATATAACATTTCTGAATGTAATTACCAGGTAAATTAGAACATGCAAATATGAATGAAGTCATTATAATATAATATATTTTAAAATGTTTTTAGTTCATACTGATTGTAATAAATATTTATGTATTTAATAATTATAATTGCCAGAGTTAAATATTAGGTAAAACATGTTTGTAGTTACATTTGTTATTATGTTAACATTTTTAAAATGTTCCATATTTATCATAAATTACAAATCTTAATTTTATTTTTTTTAATCATTTATATTTTAGGTGAAATATATTTTTGCATTTAATTGTGCACTTGAATATGATATATTTAATTATTATAATATATTTATATTTTTAAAATGTTTAGTTCATCCTGAAATAAATATTTCTGTATTTAATGATATTCATTTTTAGAGTTAAATATCAGTCAAAACATACTTTTGCTTGTTTTATAGCTGAATCTATAAATATTCTTTTTAAATGTTTAGTTAATATTGATCATAATAAATATCTAAATGTATTAATTTATCACAGAGTTAAATGTTAGGTGAAGTTTTTTTTTTGTTATTTTATTTGATTGTGTATTAATATTGAACTCTTTAGCATGAACTGTTATCACTATATTATATTTTTTAAATGTCATTGATTTTATTTTATTTGCTTGTTTTAGTGCTGAATTTGTAAATATGTATTTTTTTTATACTATATTATTATTATTATTATTATTATATATTTTTTTAAATGTTAACCTTATATTGATTATGATAAATATTTTAATTTTAGTTGATTTTAATTAAATATTTGAATTTAGTAGTTATAATTATTAATTTACAATGTTAAATATTAGTTGAAGCATAAAATTGATTAAATATTAAAGCTGTATGTTTTTATAATAGTGTTTTTTATTTTTTTTATTCTTAATGTTAAAATATTTTCTCTGTGTTTAGGATGAGATCCAAACCGATACCAAATAAATCAAGTGTTGTTGTTGTTGTTGTTGTTGAAATGACGCTTTTCACCTTGAAACGGGCTCAGAATTCCTCATCTGGTGAATGTAAATGTTATAACGACATGTGATCATCTGACAGGAAACACAAAAGCAGCGTAGGCCCCACCAAAGCAGTGGCTCAGCCGCGGAGGAACATCGTGGGCTGTCGTATCCAGCACATCTGGAAAGAGGGCAGCGGCGCGGCGTCGCAGTGGAAAGGCACCGTTTTAGACCAGGTGCCCGTCAACCCCTCGCTCTACCTGATCAAATACGACGGCTTTGACTGCGTCTACGGCCTGGAGCTGCACAAAGACGAGAGGGTGCAGGGACTCGAGGTCCTGCCAGACAGACTCGGTACCTGCTTTACTTCATTTCATTGACCTGTTTATGACAGCAGACATGGAGAGAAGAGTGCAAACCAGTTTAATTGAGTTGCATTATTAGTGACTATTAATGGAGTTGGGCAGCGATGAGCAGAAAAGGTATTTTATTTCATTGTTATGTGTGACCCTGGACCACAAAACCAGTCATAAGGGTCCATTTTTTAAATTAAGATTTATACATGGTTTATGGTTTGTTAGGATAGGACAAAATTTTGGCCGATACACAACTATTTATGTGGGGAAAAAAAATCTAAATATTGATAAAATCACTTTTAAAGCTGTCCAGTTGAAGTTCTTGTCAATGCATATTACTAATCAGAAATTAAGTTTTGATATATTTACGCTAGGAAATGTACAAAATATCTTCATGGAACATGATCTTTACTTAATATCCTAATCATTTTTGGCATAAAAGAAAAATCGATGATTTTGACCCATACAATGTATTTTTAGCTATTTCTACAAATATACCTGTTCAGAGTTAAATATTAGGTGAAGCGTAATTTTTGTCTTGTGTTTTACGGCTGAATGTGTGAATTTAAATTATAGTAATATTTTAAAAAATATTGATTATAATAAACATTTTCCTCAGTTACAAGCAAGTTAAAAATATTCTTCACCTAATATATAATTTTTATTATTCTTATTAATTTATTATTATTATTATTATTATTATTATGTTTATGATTCATATTTGTAAATATTGAATTTAATATTGAATTTAATATTTATTTATTTTTTTTTTTTTGCTTGAGTTTTATGGCTGAATGTGTTATTGAATTTAATTATTATATATGTTTTTTAAATGTTGCATTCATATTGCTAATGATAAATATAACCTATATGCATGGAATAATTTTAAAAGTTCTTTAAATATTCCTTAAATATTAGGAAATTAATTTACTTGTACATTCTTTACCTTTTTTAGGACTGAATGTGTGAATATGAATGTAATTATTTATTTTTTTTATTTAATGTTGCAGGAATATTACTAATAACAGTTGTAACATTTATTAATTTAGTCATTTTATTTTATAGAGTTAAATATTCCATAGTGAAGCATACTTTTGCTTGCTTTAGAGCTGAATGCAAATATGATTTAGTTAATATTTGAATTTACCATTATATTTTAATTATTAAAATATAATTAAAGTATACTATAAATTGTTAAAATATCATATAAATTAAAATATAGGAATTATTAAAATATGAATAATATTTAATTATTATTTTCAGTGTTAAATATTATATTATGTATTATTATGTATAACGTTTAAGAGCGTAAGTAATTTTCAGAGTTGAATATTTGGTACAGCATAACTTTCCTGCTTGTGTTTTAGGACTGAATGTGTAAATTTAGGTATTGATATTTTTTAAATGTTGCATTTATGTCGCTTATAAATAGAACATTTATTCATTTAATAATTATAATTTCTGAAGTTAAATATTAGATGAAGTATTGTTTTTAATGTATACATTTAATTATCATTTTTTACAGTTCAATATTAGGTAAAACATTTTTTCTGCTATTTTAGGGCTGAATGTTTGAATATGAGTTATACAAAATTATGTTAATGTTTTTAAATGTTGCACTTTTATAATATTCTTCTCAAACACAAGCAAATAAAACCTCTATCATTTAACTTCACCATCAAACTAACTTTTCTTGAAATGTTGTTGGATTTAATGTTCAGTTAAATGTATTGTAGTGTTTAATTAAAGCTGCAGTGTAAGCTGGATTCTCTCCAAGTAAGGCCTAAAGCTCAATATGTCTGAAGCATCTCTGACATCTGATGACTTTTACATGTGGACTTTTACAGCATGACTTATGTTCATGCACAGCTATAAACATGTGTCTTGTATTTTGAGTGAATTATTGGTCCCAGACTGTTTCCGGTCCTGCCATTCACACTACTGTTTTCTCGTATGTCTTTCAGCCTCGACGCGCATCAGCGACGCTCACTTGGCCGACACTATGATAGGCAAAGCCGTGGAGCACATGTTCGAGACGGAGGACGGCACTAAGAACGAGTGGAGGGGAATGGTTCTGGCCCGGGCGCCAATCATGAACACGTGGTTCTACATCACATATGAGAAAGACCCCGTACTCTACATGTATCAGCTGCTTGATGACTACAAAGACGGAGATCTGAGGATCATGCCAGACTCTAGTGAGTGTCTTTAGAGCTTGCCTTGGGTTTTTATAATTTTTTAATGGCTTTTTTTTTTTTGTAAAATGCATTAAATTGATCAAAAGTGACAGTAAAGACATTTCTGAAGTTCTTAGCTTATGGAACTTTCCATTCATCTCTGAATGCTGAAAAATGTATCACAGTTTCTACAAAAATATTGGACAGCACAACTGTTTTCAACATTGATAATCAGAAATGTTTGTTGAGCAGCAAATCAGCATGTTATGATGATTTCTGAAGGATCATGTGAGACCGAAGACTGGAGTAATGATGCTGAAAATTCAGTTTTGATCACAGAAATTACACTTTAACAGATATTCACATAGAAGACAGTTACTTTAAATTGTAATAGTATTTTAAATTTTTACTGATTTTACTGTATTTTTAATCAAATAAATGCAGCGTTGGTGAGCAGAAGAGACTTCCTTCAAGAACTAAAAAAAAAATAAACCTCCAAACCCCAAACTTTTATATGCTCAATGTTTGTATTATAATATAATTAATAATAGTATTATATTATGTAAAAAATAACTTGTATAATTGTGATATTTGCAGTTAATAATATTTAACTTAATTATACTTTAATTATTAATTATTAATTGTAGATATTGTAAATATTCATTATATAATATATATATATATATATATATATATATATATATATATATGTGTGTGTGTGTGTGTGTGTGTGTGTGTGTATATATGTATATATGTATATGTATATGTGTATATATATATATATGTGTGTGTGTGTGTGTGTGTGTGTGTGTATGTATATGTATATATGTATATGTATATGTATATGTGTGTATATATATATGTATATATATATGTATATATGTATATACATATATATATATATATATATATATATATATATATATATATATATATATATATATATATATATATATATATATATATATATATATAATATAATATAATGTATGTATAATGTACAATTAAATAATGTTTATTGTAGTTTGTTTTATTATTATTATTATGTGCAATTGTGACTTTAATCTTACAATTTTTACTAAATTTAAAAAAATAAATAAATACACACACATTATTATACATATTATACATATTATTATTATTATTATTATTATTATTATTATTATTATGTAATTGTGACTTGTGACTTTTCCTCTTAGAATTACTCGTTTATATCAAAATAATTAGTTTTTAATTTTTTTTTCTTTTGTTTTTGTGAATTCTGTTTAATGTTATGGAAGCTTGTTTCCACCAAAGGATGATAATTGCAACTTTTTATCTTTTCTTTTGGGGGGAAAAAATCAATTTATTTAGAAATTTAGAAAAAGCATTTATATTTACCTATTTCGGCTTTTTTTTTTTTTTTTTTTTTTTTGTAGAACTGTAAGAAAAAAAGACAGAATTGTGAAATTAAAAAGTTATAAAAAGTTATAAACGTTTTTAAAAAAAAAATTCAATTATATTCTATTACATAAATTTTATTTAAAATTGTTATTTGTTTTATTTATTTATATTTACTTTTATAATTATTTATTTTCTGTGATTATTAAGTATAGAATTTTCAGTGTGTAGTTAAATGATGCACTTTATTTATTACTTAAAGAGTAATTTCTATCTGTATTAATGATCGTTCATGTGCGCTTCAGACGACTCGCCCCCGGCGGAGCGCGAACCCGGAGAGGTGGTGGACAGCCTGGTGGGGAAGCAGGTGGAATACGCCAAAGAGGACGGCTCTAAACGAACTGGCATGGTTATCCATCAGGTGGAAGCCAAACCCTCCGTCTACTTCATCAAGTTTGATGACGACTTTCACATTTACGTCTATGACCTGGTGAAAACGTCGTAAGGCGGCGACGACGCGGGACGAGGAGAGGGGGAGGAGTTTCGCGTAAACCATGTGATCCACACAAACGTTTTTTGCCAAAAGTTCTCTCGGAACATTTCTCGTAACATCTCTTGGAAATGGAACGCTGGATATTTCGGTGGATTACCGCTAGTCAAGTGTCTCTTATCGTTGTAGGATGAACGGACATCACATCCCCCGACATACACGTAGCTTCATATTTCAGAGGTTCGTCTCGAGCATTTCCCATTCCTGTCGGTTCGGAAAAAAAACCCGTCTGGCCGTTCTGGGACGTTAAAGTGTTCATCCGTTGGACTGTTACAGCTGCGTCTTGGGTCGAAATTCAAGCTAGCGGCGTGCGCCGATCCTGAGGCGAGCACACGAGGCGTTTATCCTTTCAGACGCGGTGGCCCGTGAAGGATGGGGAGCGTTCGGGACGTCCCAAACCTCGTAAAAGTGCCAGGAGGTGGAGGGCGGGAGAAAATGTCTGTAAATAAGACATCTTTCTGTCCCTTGTGTCTTTGAGTCGGTTGCCAGATGTTTCTTGTTTTATCCCTCCGTCTTCTGGTTCTCGCCAGAATTGCGCACACGAGCTCCGCTGTCAATGAAATGTAGGCATTTGTGGCGTGAAACCCCACCGTCTTGTTTTTATGTATTTTGTTTTTTACTTTTTATTATATATATATATATATATATATATAAAAAATATATATATATGTATCATCACCACGAGTAAACGCTAATGCAGCTTTTATTATCTTAAGCACTAAATTTAAAGAGTTGTTTTGCTCCTGTTTTTCAGTGAATGAAAGAAACGTTTTGCATTTCATATTTGGATTTAACGTTTGTTTCACGTCATAAAATGTACAAAATGCCCACTAATTGTATCATAATTGCAATATTGGGTTGTTGTTATTGTTATGGTGTAGATTAATGGGTTTCTTGTGACTTAACACATGATTTTGGCTCTTTAGCACTAAAAAAAAAAAACTACGGTTACCCAATGCCCCGAAGTATTTAGAGATGTTACACAAAACTAATTGCACAAAGTGTTTAATCCCGTACCGTTAGAAAGCGCTCATGCAATAACGAAGGAAGTATTCAGGAGTTTTTCTTTGCACCCCGTGACTTTTGCGTTGCTTTTCTTTTAACCAGCCTTGGGGAGATTTCTCTGTCGCTTTGCCTCTCTGCGAGCCTAAACGTCTGTGCCTCGATATTGACTTCAGTATGTTTTTATTTTTTATTTTTTTAACGTGTGTGTTTTGTCTGAAGGTTGTGTGTGTGTGTTCCCATTAGACTCGTACGAAATGACCCGAAGGCCCCCTCCGAGGAATGTTACGGTTGTTTGAAGAAGTCCTCGCAGCTACATGTGTTTTGCATTTTTCTGTGCTGCTTTGGGTTACAGCGTTCCCGTTTTCACACTTACATGAAGCGTTTCTCTTGTTCTCAAGCCGCTGTCTACTGCATTTGATGCACAACACTAGAAGGGTGACATGAAGAAATGCACAGGTCAGATTACACTCCAAAATCAAAGGAAAGGAACTAGACAGTATGTGCTGCAAAAAAAGCATTGTTTTCATGACATTTAAGCACAATTTTCTTCAAATTCTCAAAAATGTGTAAAGTCTAATCAATCTAAATCTTTCCATGATGCATTATTTATATATATATATATATATATATATATATATATATATATATATATATATATATATATATATATATATATATATATATATATATATGAGAAGATTTCTAAAATGTCTTGTTAATAAAGTAAAAATGTTTTCAAAAATTATGAATGACATTTTATATTTTTCATGACAACACGTTATCTTTTTTTTTTTTTTTTAAGACTTACAGCATATGCGTAATATTTTTGACACTGTTAAAAACAAGTTGTTGTTTTTTTTAAAAAAAGACACTATATAATATGATAATGTCAGATTGGCTTAAGTGTATTTTAATATTATAATAATATTTATTAATATATTATAATATTATTATAATGTATTTGTTAATTGTTATGAAAATGTAATTGTGCATATATAAAATTGCCTCTTCTACATTTTCATATTTTATTATTGTAAATTTATTGTTTTATTGTAATTTTTTACAATATATGCATCATTTTTGACATTTTCGTACATATATATAGTGTGTTTGTGAGTTATGAAAAAATTTAAAAGTTTTTGACCTTGTAAAAAATGTTTGAGACACACACACCCATATATATATATATATATATATATATATATATGCCTTTTTCTACATTTTTCGTGACAACTAACATATAATTAAAAAAACATGCATCATATTTTTGACATATATATATATATATATATATATATATATATATATATATATATACATAGTGTGCGTGAGTTTATTGTTTAAAAAAAAGTTACAATTTAACTTTTAGCTTTTTTTTTAAATGTTTAAGACACTTTTATAGATGTATGAAAATGTCAGATTGGCTAAAAAATATTATTGTCATTGTTATAATTGTCATGAAAATGTGTTATATGTGTATGTGTATATATATATATATATATATATATATATATATATATATATATATATATATAAATATATATATATATACACACATATATTTACATATATATACATATACATTTTTTTGACATTTTCTTTAATGTGTGCTGTCATGAAAATGTAAAAAAAAAAAAAAAAAAAAAAAAAAAAAACAAAACAAAAATATATAATTTTTTTTTTCCCCTTTTTTTATTTATTTATTTTATTTTTTTTAACATTTTCATGACAACACACATTAATGAAAATGTCAAAAAAGTCTATATATTGCATATTATCTTTTTGCAAATTATATTTATCTGCTTTTTTCTTGTGATTTTTGGAGTGAAATGTGAGCTGGCCATTTTCTGATGCTTTTCGTAAGCTTCACCCGGTAAAGTGCGTACAGATATTTGTGATTCTCCATGTTTTGCCCTTGAAACCTTAACGCGGGCGACCTGCTCGGCCTACCAAATAAAGCAGCGGCGGTCACCGAGTGAAGCGAGCCGAACGCAAAGGTCAAGCTCGTCCCGGGACCGTTGATCTACTTTTCCTTTCCAAACGAGAGCTAGGTGACTTTTGCGAGGCGTCCCTCACCACCGTCGCTGAACGAACGGACGTGTCAATATGCAAACGGATCCCCTCAGAAAGACATACTCATGGGATTGGCCTTTTACATGTACCTACTGTAGTATTGTACTGTGTTTTGATGTCAGGTCGACGTGGGAAATTTCAAAAAGAGGAAAAAAAAAAAACGACGAAAACTAGACCGTTCTTTTTGCATGATATGAGTAGAGTTGTTATCGTACGTTAGTGTGATGCATGTGTACCTGTCTTTTTATTTCGGCTATTCGTTCCCTAAATGAAAGGTTCTGTTCATTGTGTTGCTAATTGTGACGTTTCTGTTCTGGTTTTTGGAATCCATTTCTAAGTAAAAACAAAGGTTAAACTTAAGTATTTTATTTTCTGCTATGCTCTGTAAGAACAAACACACTGGTGTTGTGTGGCGTGCCAATTCGAGGCAAAGAAACCAGTGTTAAAAACAGCATTTGAGGGATCATATCCTTTTGACGCAGCACCACCGTCCTGCTACAGGACAAACTTACTACGTTTCTATAAAGAGTGCCATATTTAATGATGAAACGGGCCTTACGCGACAAAATCGGGACTATATCTCATATTCAGAGCGGGCTAATGTGTGCATGTATTGAATACCACATATCTAATTCAAGCGTGTAGATATAGAACTAAAGCAAACGCACACTTTAAACTACATGGAGAGAATTGAACGTATGGTCCCTTTAAGATGCTGTTGCTCTTTAATTACTTTGTATAAAAAAAAGAAAAGATCGACAAAAATGCAGTGCAATTTGATGATTGTTGCAGATACATGTATAGTTCAAATTTCATGTTCTTTCACGTATAGGTAAATGGCTTCTATTGGACCGAATCTGTTTTTTGTTTTTTTCCTTTTCCTTTTTTTAACATGTAGATAGTTCATTTTATTTTCATTTAAGTATAAACACATTTTAAAAGCTGTTACTTAATTCATTAAGTAATTTTTATAATTATTATGTAAGTCTATCCTTATAAGATTAAAAAAAGTTAATGTGAATGTGTGTGTGTGGATTTTTATCTCGGCCTCAGAAAAAAAATTTAAGTGTTTAAGCTTTACAAATAAATTTGAAAAAACATTTCAAATTTAATTTGGGTTTTATATTATCCTAAAATTGTATTGGAAAATACAAACACTGATTCAAGAGAAACGTTTCTTCTCTCAGACTGTATTGTTGAACTATTGGCTAATATTAATAATTACGATGGCGTTTTGGTGCCACTCTAAAAAAGAAAACACATGCAAGATTATGAGAATAAAGTTGAAATGTTTCAAAAATTCATAGCAGTTACGAGATTGGCCCGGATTGGGAGCACCGGGACATATTCCAAAGTCAAAATCTGTCAGTTGTGTTGTGAAATACAAACAGTATGTTTACTACAATAATGTGTTTACAAAGCTTGTTATTATTGGCTGGCTGGCGCACTAAAAATAGGCCTAATGATGCAATCAAAGACTTGAAATATTATTTTCAAGCATACTGTCTCTGTGAGTATAACGCATGGTATGATTTCTGCTAACAATCCCACATATATTCAAATCAATTCCACTGGCTTGGCAACTTTTCCCGGTGCTCCCAGTCTGAGCCATATTATAACTTTAATTGCTACAATTTAGTTCTCAAAACATTTTTATTTGTTTACTTGAAATATTTCGACTTTATTCTCGAAACATTTAAACTTTATTCTCAATTTCGACTTTGTTCTCGAAACATTTGTTTACTCGAAATATTTTGACTTTATTCTCGAAACATTTCGAGTTTATTCTCTCAATTTTGACTTTATTCTAAAAATTTCAACTTTATTCTCAAAATCTCGACTTTATTCTTGAAACATTTGTTTACTTGAAATATATCAACTTTATTCTCTAAACATTTAAACCTTATTCTCGAAACATTTAGACTTTATTCACGTAATTTCGACTTCATTCTTGTAACATTTAAACTTTATTCTCAATTTCAACTTTTTATTCTTGAAACATTTAGATTTTTTTTCTCTAAACATTTCGACTTTTCTCAAAACATTTCGACTTTATTCACGTAATTTCGACTTCATTCTCCGAACATTTAGATTTTTTTTCCTCAAAACATTTCAACTTTATTCTCAAAACATTTTCATTTGTTTACTCAAAATATTTTGACTTTATTCTTGAAACATTTAAACTTTATTCTCAATTTCGACTTTATTCTCCAAACATTTAGATTTTTTTTCTCAAAACATTTTGACTTTATTCACGTAATTTCGACTTTATTCTCAAAACATTTCAACTTTATTCTCAAAACGTTTTCATTTGTTTACTCAAAATATTTCGACTTTATTCTCGAAACATTTTTATGTTTACTCAAAATATTTCGACTTTATTCTTGAAACATTTAAACTTTATTCTCAATTTCGACTTTATTCTCGATACATTTAGATTTTTTTTTTTCTCTAAACATTTCGACTTTATTCACGTAATTTCGACTTTATTCTCTAAACATTTAGATTTTTTTTTCCTCAAAACATTTAAACTTTATTCTCAAAATTTCGACTTTGTTCTCGAAACATTTCGACTTTATTCTCGAAACATTTAGTTTTTTTTCTCGAAACATTTTGACTTTATTCTCAAAATCTCGACTTTATTCTTGAAACATTTGTTTACTCAAAATATTTCGGCTTTATTCTCGAAACATTTAAACTTTATTCTCAATTTCGACTTTATTCTCGATACATTTAGATTTTGTTTTTCTCTAAACATTTAGACTTTTCTCAAAACATTTCGAATTTATTCACGTAATTTCGACTTCATTCTCGAAACATTTAGATTTTTTTTCCTCAAAACATTTAAACTTTATTCTCAAAATTTCGACTTTATTCTCAAAATATTTCGATTTTTTTCTTGAAACATTTAAACTTTCTCTCAATTTCAACTTTATTCTCAAAACATTTTTATTTGTTTACTCAAAATATTTCGACTTTATTCTCTAAATATTTAGATTTTTTTTCTTGAAACATTTAAACATTATTCTCAGTTTCGATTTTGTTCTCGAAACATTTCGACTTTATTCTCAAAACATTTAGTTTTTTTTCTCGAAACATTTTTACTTTATTCTCAAAATTTCGTCTTTATTCTTGAAACATTTAGATTTTTTTTTCTCTAAACATTTAGACTTTTCTCAAAACAATTCGATTTTATTCACGTAATTTCGACTTCATTCTCAAAACATTTCAACTTTATTATTGAAACATTTCAACTTTATTCTGGAAATATTTCAATTTTATTCTCGACACATTTCAACTTTATTCTCCAAACATTTCGATATTTTTTGTATCAACATTTCAACTTCATTCTCAAAACATTTATACTTTATTCTTGAAACATTTCGACTTTATTCTCCAAATTTCGTTTTTTTTTTTCTCGAAACATTTCAACGTTATTCTTGAAATATTTCAGCTTTATTCTCAAAACATTTTGACTTTTTCTTGTAATTTCGACATTAATCTTGTAGTCTTTTTTGTTGTTGTTTTTAAAATGGCACTAAAATGCCGTCCTAATAAATAAGTATCGTTAATAATTTTTTAATCCAATCATCTGCTGAACAGCACAGTCCCTTTTGTTTCTGTAAGCTAATTTCTCTTTACCTTCGGTCAGGGGTCACCGCACTCGGTCCTGGAGGGCCGGTGTCCTACAGAGTTTGGCTCCAACCTTAATCGAACACACCTGAACCAGCTAATCAAGGTATTAATATGCATACTTGAAACTTCCAGGCAGGTGTGTTGAGGCAAGTCAAACCTAAACTCTGCAGGACTCCGGCCCTTCAGGATCAACTTTGGAGACCCCTGCTTTAGGTAATGTATTTTAGGATAATTCAATTTTTTTCCAATAATAAAAAGTTAATTCTACTTGGCAACCGCGCTCAAAATCTTGATTGGTATGGTACTATGGCGTAGCCTTATCTAATTAATAACAATTACGCAGCTTTTATGTTGCTCGGCAACCTTCTCTGAGCGTCTACTGCCTACCTAATTTATATTCATGAGCTGTCAGCAAATCAGTCACGGCGCGTCATTAATATTCATGACGACAGTAGGAAGCGATTTGTAAACACGCTTCGCTGCGAGCAAAGCTGTCAAAGGACTCACTGGAGCGCGCCGTGAACATAGAGCAAAGGTGTTTTTCGCACTTTTTAAGACTTTAACATAAAGTTAGGCACTTTATCCTAGTGGACAGGAAGTCCTGCGATGGTCGAGGTGTTTGCAGGCCGAACTTTGGTGAATAAAGAAGGTGATCTGGTGGACCCAGAAGAAGCGCTCAGGAATAAAGTGGTCGGGCTGTATTTTTCGGCCGGATGGTGTCCGCCGTGTCGAGACTTCACCCCGCTGCTGTGTGATTTCTACACCGAGCTGGTGGAGGAGACTGAGCCTCCTGCCCAGCTTGAGATCGTCTTCATATCCTCGGATAAATCCACAGAAGACATGGTGGAGTATTATCATGACATGCACGGAGACTGGCTGGCTCTGCCCTGGACGGATCCGTATAAACAGTGAGTTGTCGTCATTGTTTCTGAATGCGTGCATGAACCTCAGATGTGCATCTGCCACAGTAACCTTTCATTACAGCTTTCAGTCTGTCCCTGATAAGAGCTTTAATGCACACACACTTGGAGGATTATGTTATAAATAGACTGTCTGTGTAGGTTCACTGCATCTCTGTGCCATTTTATTGCATTAATCAGGTTAATATGGGAATGTCGGGGATTTTTAAAAATGTGCTTAAGTCTAAAATATGTTATGCATTTCTTTGTAAAATTATTTTAGAATTATGTATAAAATTTAGGGCGACTTGGGGTGAAATTTATCTAAAAGTTGGCCAAACCTTTATAATTGTTTTACATGCACCTTTTATGATTTTATGATCAATTGAAAGACTATATAGAGCATACAATGCTCAATCCATCCTTTAACATGCTATCCTATAACATGCATTATATGAAGAGTTCATTTGCAAAAACTCAGTTTTCCAAAATCATGTTTCTTCATTGTGCATTTGAATCTCAATCAAACTGCAGTTGGGTTAAGTAAAAATAACTAAAAAAATACAGCTAGCACAATAAAAACAGGAGTTACCTGTTTTTGCAAAAATAAATAAATAAATTAATAATAATAATAATAATATAATAAAAAATAAAAATAAATAATAATAATAATAATAATATATATATATATATATATATATATATATATATATATATATACACACATATTATATATATATATATATATAATTTATTATTAATATTATTTATTTATTTATTTTTGAAATAAATAATTGCATTTGCATTATATTTTTAAATTGACAACAATTTCTGTTCTCTGTCAAAATGATGGTTCTTTTTATTTTCTTTTTTTGTATTTAGATTTTTTTGTACTGTATTTTACTTTTTTATTGCATTATTCATTTTAAATTTTATATATAGCAATTCTTACTATATCTTTTAATATTTACCGATACAAATAAACATTATGATGTTGTTATTTATATTTTTATTTATATTCTTTTAGTTTATTGCATTATTAATTTGCAAATTTATATATATGTTAGTCTGTATAAATAACAATTATTGTATTGTTAATTATTTTGGAAAAAAGCTTGGAAAACATGGCTTTATTTATTTTTTAGCTTGTTTTATTTTTTGATAATTATTTTGTTTTATGTTTTTGTTATTTTTGTGCTGCATTTTACGATTTTTAAAAAATTGCATTACGCATTTAAAATCAGCATCTATTTCTGTTTTTATCAAAACAATGGTTCCTTTGACTTCCTTTATTATTTTTAGCCATTTTATTTTATTTTTTATTTATTATTTTTTTTGGTGCGGTAGTTCACTATTTATACTTTTACTATTTGTTGTATTAAACAATTTAAATTTACAACAATTTCTGTTTGGTTTAATTTCCTGTATTATATTTAGCTAGATTTTTGTACTGTATTTTACTTTGTGTATTGCATTATACCTTTTAAAATGGCAAACTTTCTATTTATTTATTTATTTATTTTTAGTCAAAATGATGTTGAAATTTAAAACTGTTTAAAACTATATATATATATATAATTTATTGTAATGTTGGTCAGTATAAATAAAAAATATTATGTATGTATTAATATTGTTAATTATTTTGGAAAACAGCTTGGAAAACATGGCTTTATTTATTTTGTAGCTTGTTTTATTTTTTTTTATTTTTTGGGTGCAGTATTTCACTATTTATACTATTTTTTACTATTTATTGCATTAATTTAAATGTCCAACCATTTCTGTTTGCTTTGATTATCTTTATTATTTTTAGCTAGATTTTTGTACTGTATTTGACTTTTTTATTGCATTATACCTTTTCAAATGGCAACAACTAAATGATGGTCAAAAGAAAATAAAAAAGTTGTGATTTGTGATCCTGACATGTTTTCTGCCGTTTTCCCAGCGAGCTGAAGAAGAGATACAACATCACAGCCGTACCGAAGCTGGTGATCGTGAAAGAGAACGGTCAGGTGATCACCGACAAAGGCCGAAAGCAGATCCGGGACCAGGGCCTGGCGTGTTTCCGGAGCTGGCTAGAGGTGGCCGAGATCTTCCAGAACTTTAAAGGCTGAGAATCACATACAGAAACTTCCTCTGAATTCACAAGGGCTGCTGAAACTGACGTTTTACCTGCAGAAAAGAGCCAGAACATTCTTATGCAATTGTGTGCAAGAGTCTTTTCAGGTCAACAACCCACACAACTAGTCAGGAGTTACTTTACTGTTATTCTTAAATATTGTGGTAGCGAGCAGATGTGTCCAAACTTTTGACGGGTAGTGTATTTAAAGAAATAGTTCACCAAAAAAATCAACGTTAGCTGAAAATGTGCTCATTTTCAGGCCATCCAAGATGTAGATGAGTTAGTTTCTTCATCAGATTTGGAGAAATGTAGCATTGCATCTCCTGCTCACCAATGGATGTGAATGGGTGCCGTCGGAATGAGAGTCCAAAAAGCTGTTAAAACATCACAATGATCAACAAATACATTACTTGTGGATTATTGTGATGTTTTTATCAGCTGTTTGGACTCTCATTCTGACGGCACCCATTCACATCCATTGGTAAGCAAGTGATGCAATGCTACATTTCTCCAAATCTGATGAACAAACAAGCTCATCTAGATCTTGAAGATGAAGATGAGCACATTTTCAGCCAATTTTCGCGTTTTCCAAATGCTTTCGCTACTTATTTTTTGTACAGCTGCTTTTGTAAGAATCTATTTCTTTGAATCTTATATGAATCTATGCATATTCTCTCATGTTACTTGAAGAACAGCAGATGTTTACTGGTTCTGTTGTTGTGGTACATCTAAACGCTTGCTATTCCTCTGTGTCTCATTAAAATCGTCCTCCGAGAGTGTTTTTCCACAGCACTCAGTTCCCCGTCCGTATCTGTTTTGCTTTCAGTTGCAAAACACGCGCCGAACCCATTCCTTCAGTATGTCAACAACGTCGTGACTAATGAGGGAATATTGTGCAAAGAAATGAGCTGTGGGATTATGATCGCTCATATCTCAACTATACTACGACTATACCTGACTAAGCAAAGCGTTTGAATTAAGATACGACATTACCATGAGACCAGCTGCTGTTTCCGGTAATAAAACTATTAATATAGTGAATAATAATGAATTATATCTGTTTAATGTACTTAGAAAATTCAGCTAATTAGACTAGGAAATATTTATAATATTTATAATTTATAATAAAATTGATTTATCAGAATTAATGTTTTGTCATTTGTCTTGTGAACATTGCTATTTAACTTATTATTAAAATAATAATTTTATATTTATCGAACTTTATACAATGGTAATACAATATTTAAATTATTATTGAAATAATCATTTAATATTTATTAATGTTTAGTCATTTGTCCTGTTAACATTAATATTTAAATAATTAAAAGTAATTTAATACTTATCACAATCAAAGTTTAATTCAATATTTAAATTATTATTTACATTATTTAATATTTATCAGAATAAATGTTTTGTTGTTTGTCTTGTGAACATTAACACTGAAAATATTACTGAAATAATAATTTAATATTTATCAGAATTAATGTTCTGTCGTTCGTCCTCTGAGCATTAATATTCAAAATATTATTAAAGCAATTTAATATTTATCAGAATTAATGTTTTCATTGTTTGTACTGTGAACATTAATATTCAAATTATTATTGTTGTTTTTTTTTAAGATTTATTTTTGGCAATATTTAAATGATTATTGAAATAATAATTTAATATTTATTAATATTTTGTCTTTTGTCCTGTTAACATTAATATTGAAATTATTAAAAGTAATTTAATACTTCTCGCAATCAAAGTTTTGCAATATTTAAATTATTATTTACATAATTTAATGTTTATCAGAATGAATGTTTTGTCGTTCGTCCTGTGAGCATTAATATTCAAAATATTCAAAATATTATTAAAACAATTAAATATTTAATAGAATCAATGTTTTCGTTGTTTGTCCTGTGAACAATAATATTATTATTTTTTAAGATTAATTTTTGGGCAATATTTAAATGATTATTGAACTAATAAATTTATCATAATTAAAGTTTTGTGTCCTGTGAACATTAATATTTAAATTATTACTGAAATAATAATTTTATATTTATCGGAATTTAAATTATTATTTAAATAATGTAATATTTATCAGAATTAATATTTTGTTGTTTGTCCTGTTAACATTAACATTCAAAATATTATTAAAGCAATTTAATATTTATCAGAATTAATAACATTTTTAATGTAATATTTTAAGTATTTCATTTATTATTGAAATAATAATTTCATATTTATCAGAATTAATGTTTTGCTGTTTGTCCTGTGAAGTGATATTTAAATTTTGATTAAATGCTAAAGTAATTGTTTTGAAAAAACTTTGACAAACACAAACAAATACGTAAATATTTAAATTATTATTAAAAGAATCTTTTAAAAAAAAAAATCAACTGTCAAATACAGAACCAATATTTAAATATTTAAATTATTATAAAAATAACAAACAAAATAATAAACTCAACTTTTTTAAAAACAGAACAAATATTAAAATATTTAATTTTTTTTTTTATAAAATCAAATTTTTTTTTGTCAAATACAGAACAAATAATTTAAATAATTTAATATATATCAAAATTAATGTTTTGTCTGTTGGATTTTCTTTGTTTCTTTTTTATGCGTCTCTGAGTTCATAGGGTCTGTAGAAGAAACTAAGGGCAAATGGGACGTTGCTTGCCTTTCATTGATAAAATATCAGATGTTTTTAAATGGAATATGTTTATTGTATTACAAATTTCACATACTGCCACATCCCTCGGACCCAAATGAATCATTTCTCAGTTTTATTCGCTATCACAAACAGGTTTCTGGGAGAGCGGTTAGATCATTTCGGTTCGAAACTGTACAGTGAGACCATAAGAGGAGTCATCGACAGGTTTTATGACAGAAACCGACCTCGGTGTGAGAGAAACACACCCTGATCATAAAAACTGAGCTGATAAGAGGGTCTAAAGGACGCGAGCCGGACTCAAGTTGAGCCAGTCGTGCGGAGCGAGCAGCTGTTGGAGCTTCACCGGACCAAACCGAGTCAAAACTCAATAATATCCACCATGAGGAGAACAACACTGTACGTTCTGCTGGTCATTCTGGGATTCGGCGGTGTTTTTGCTCAATCAGGGGGTGAGTTCTGACAGATTTCAGTCATTTCCGGAGTTATTATACATGCTTTCTTTACAGGAAGTATTTCTTTTGATATTCTGTATCAAAAACGTTGATAATATTGAAAATAATTCTAACAGACATTCCTGATTCCTTTTACAATATATGCACTGAAATTCAGAATGTTTTGACGCATTCAATCTTACTTGTGACATAAAATTAGTTAAAAAAGAAGAAGAAGAGAATTTAAAGTAATAAATTTGATCTATTCGCAAATATATTTATTTTTATTAGCCTAAATGAATGTTCTATGCCAACCTATAAACACAGTTGTCGAAACCACATGTTTTACAATGACCTCTGTTTGAGGAAGAAATGTGAACTTACTGAAAGGCCAGCAGGAAGTGAAACCAAGTTGAAATTCATTCACAATACACACATTTAAGTATAATATATATACTAATAATATACATTTAATATATATATATATTAAATAAAATCAAATTTACTGTCAAGCGCAAAACAAAATATTTAAATTATTATTACAATGTTAATTTTGTAAAAAAAAAAAAAAAAAGGTAAATTTTATTGTTGATTACAGAACATATATTTAAATATTTAAATTATTATTAAATTAATACTTTTTTAAGACTGTCAAATACAGAATATGTAAATATTTAATATTTAAATTATTAACTTCATTGTCCATAACAGAACATATATTAAAGTATTTAAATTATTATTAAATTAATACTTTGTCTTTTTATGACTGTCAAATACAGAACAAATATTTAAAAATATTTAATATTTAAATTATTATTAAATGAAATCAACTTCATTGTTAAATGCAAAACAAATATTTAAATATTTAAATTATTATTAAATTAATACTTTGTATTTTTAAGACCGTCAAATACAGAACAAATATTTAAATTATTATTAAAATATTAAAAAATAAAATCTACTTTACTGTCAAATACAGAATCAAATTTACAAATATGAAATATAAAAATTATTACTAAATTAATACTTTGTATTTTTAAAACTGTCAAATACAGAACAAGTATTTAAATATATATTTAAATTATTATTAATATATAAAAAATAAAATCATCTTTATTGTCAAATACACAGCAAATATTTAAATATTTAAATTGCTATTAAAACAATTTTTAGAAAAAGATCAAATCTACTTCATTGTTAAGTACAGAAAAATATTTGAATTATTATTAAAATAATACAAATGTGTTTAAAAATAAAATAAATCTGTCAAATACAGACAAAAATAATAATTAAATATTATTATTTAAAATAATAATAATAATAATAATAATGTATTTAAAAAGAAAATCAATTTTTTTAAAGATAAAACATTGTCAAATAGAGAACCAATATTTAAATTATTAAAATATAAAAACATAAAATCAACTTTATTGTCAAATGTAGAACAAATATTTAAATTTTTAAATTTTTATTAAAATAATATTTTTTTAAAGAGAAAATCTACTTCATTGTTAGGTACAATTTTTTTTTTTTAAATATTTAAATATTTAAATTATTATTGAAATAATTCAAATGTGTCTCAAAACAAAATAAAACATTGTCAAATGCAGAAATAAAACAATAACATTTAAATTATTATTAAAATAATAATAATAATAATTTAACATGAAAATCAACTTTGTCAAATACAGGACAATTATTTAAATATTTAAATTATTATTAAAATGATATTTTTAAAAAGATAAAACGTACATTGTCAACTACAGAACCAGTATATAAATATTTAAATTATTATAGACAATTATAACAAATGTTTTACAAATAAAATCACATTATTGCCAAATGCAGAAAAAAATTAATTATTAAAATATGAATAATAATCATAATTTATTTAAAAAATTAAATCAAATATTTAAATTATTATTAAAATATTAATGTATTTAAGCAGAAGCCTACAGAAACTAAAACCATTTTCAGTGTGTCCAAACGCTTGACAAAGGTATTTCACACCTTTAAATGAGATAATAATGAGTAATTTCTGTCTTTTTTCAGGCCCAGAGTGCTCACAGCCCAAAGATGAAGGAACAGGAAAGGAAACGATGTTGAAATTTTTCTATGATCCAAAGCAGCAGGTCTGTGTCCCGTTCTTCTATAAAGGCGAAGGCGGGAACGACAACCGCTTCAACACCGACAAAGACTGTATGATAGCATGTTCAGCCAAAGGAAACGAGCTCTACCCAGACGAAGGTAACTCAGTCAACAAGTATACAGCGTATTTGTTGATTTGACATGAGCGAATGATGTTTCATCCTCTTTCCTTCGTGTTGGTCAGATGCCGTCTGTTCTCTGCCAAAGGACGAAGGCGACTGTTTGGCCATAATTCCCAGGTTTTATTACGACAGTGAAGAGAAGAACTGCCGTATGTTCTTATACAAAGGCTGCCGTGGAAATGGCAACCGTTTCAACACTCGAGAGGAATGTCACAAGATGTGTCTCGGTCAGTTAAAATCTCATTTTGCCATTTTTAATCACTAAATAGTTTTAGATTTCCACTCAACTCGCACTCTCGGGAAAAAAGGTACAATGCTGATTCTGTTGTGGAATCCCAAGGTGCAAAAGCTAAAAGGTACATCTCAAAATACCTTAGAGAAACATATTAGTATTTTAAAAAAGTATTACATTTTAATGCCTCAAATGTACATAACACTACCAGAAGTCTGCATTTTAGTGGCTTTTAAAGGGAGTAACGCTCTAGTGACAGTTTTTGTACCTTTTTTTTTTCTGAGAGCACAGGTGAGTTAATAATTAAACCGTCCGTTTCACTGGAAGTTTATGAGTAGTTAGTGTCTTTACAACAGTTGAAACTTCAGATATATAAAGATGGACTTTTTCTTTGAAGATAGCAAACAATTGATGGTAAGGTAATGAGTTAATAACTGATCTTGTTCTGTAAGTTTCCACAGCTATCACAAGTGCAAGTGCTGAAACAGAGAAAGCCTCGTTTTAAATGTTCAATAAACACATAGAGACAAAGAGAAAATGAGGAAGTCCTAAACATTACTGCTATAAAATGTAGGCAGTAAATGAGGGCGTTTTTGAGTCAGTTATTTGTGAAAATAGTGACTTGAGGGTCTATAAGGAGCTTTAGGATACACTACAGCTCAATTTATTTATTAATTTATTTAAATATTAATACTTTTATTCAGAAAGGATGCATTAGATTGACTAAAAGTCACAGTAAAGACATTTATAATGTTACAAAAAATTCTGTTTCACATTAATGCTGTTCTTTTGAATTTTCTGTTCAGCTAAAAAAAAAAAAAAAAATCTTAAAATTAATAAATAATAAATAAAAATTTAAATTTTAAATTTGCATATTAGAATGATTTCTGAAGTATCATGTGACTCTGATTATTAATAAATCATCTTTTAAAAATAAAATCTACTTCATTGTCAAATACAGAACAAATATTTAAATATTTAAATTATTATTAAATCAATACTTGTTTTTTTAAGTCTGTCAAATATAGAACAAATATTTAAATATTTAAATTATTATTAAAGTAATACAAATGTTTATTAAAAAATAACAAACTTTGTCAAATAGAGAAAAAATATGTAAACTATTATTAAAATAATATAAACGTATTTTAAAAATAAAATCAACTTTATTGTTAAATACAGAAAAAAAAAATATATATATATATATATATATATATTATTTAAACAAATAAAAATAATTTAATTTTTTAAAAATAAAATCAACCTTGCTGTCAAACTATTATTAAAATAATATAAACGTATTTTAAAAATAAAATCAACTTTATTGTTAAATACAGAAAAAAAAAAAAAAAAATATATATATATATATATATATATATATATATATTATTTAAACAAATAAAAATAATTTAATTTTTTAAAAATAAAATCAACCTTGCTGTCAAACTATTATTAAAATAATATAAACATATTTTAAAAATAAAATCAACATTATTGTTAAATACAGAAAAAAAATTATAATTATTATTTTAAAAAATAATAATTTATTTAAAAAATAAAGTCAACCTTATTGTCAAATATGTTTTTAACTATTATTAAAATAACATAAATGTATTTTAAAAATAAAATCAACTTTATTGTTAAATACATACAAAATACAAATTATATTAATGTATATAAAATTATATAAACTATATAGATATTATATAAATTATAATACAATTATTATTTGGAGAAAAAAAGTAAATGTTAAATAAACACATAGAGACACTTTTTGGGCTTTTTGTGAAAATTGAGTATCTATAAACAGCTTTAGGATACACTACAGCTTAATTAATTTATTTATTTATCTAAAGAGTAATACTTTTATTTAGAAAGGACGCATTAGATTGACTAAAAGTGGCATTAAAAAATAAATAAATAAATAAATGTTTGTTGAGCAGCAAATCAGCATATTAGAATGATTTCTGAAGGATCGTGTGACACTGAAGACTGGAGTAATGATGCTGAAAATGCAGCTTTGATCACAGGAATAAATTACATTTTAAAGTATATTCAAATAGTAAACAGTTATTTTAAATGGTAAAAATATAAGATCATTTCTTTTAGGTTTTTCAGTATTTCCTAAAATGTTGATCAGCTTTAGTGATTGAGTGCGTGTTCATCTGTTGTCCACTAGAGGTCAGTCTGTCTGCTCTGACTGGCCTGAACTGACAGTATAAATGTATTTTTACAGCACGATCCGGACGGCTGTTGGGAGCTGCAGACGTGCCAAACCCTGATGAGAGCAGTGTTAATGCAGGTAAACTCACTAATTATTTATATTCATATTATATTTTAATTTTTGCTACTGTTATGTGAAGTTCTGCTGATGCTGTAACTGCACGTTTCATCATGAATATGTTTAAAATGCATTAAAAAGAGTTCATAAACAGGTTTTCATCATGTCCGTTTCCTCTCTCAGGGCTGATTGTGGGTGTTTTGGGTGGGATTGTGTTCGCCGGCGCTCTCATTTCTTTGATTGTGGTGTTTGTGCTCCGCAAGTAAGTATCAAGTGATTTTACAGTCATTTTACCATGTTTAATCTTAATCCTTTTGAGAAAGTATCTAAAATGTTTCTTTTCTTTCATAGGAAAAGCAAGAAAGGAGAACGAAAGCCGGTGCCGACAACTGATATCGAAATGAAATAGATCTTTGTTCACAACACGTGTCTGTACATACATCCTTAGTGCCTTTGTACCGTTTATACTAGTCCTGTTTGAACAGTAATGTAACAATTGGTTTTAATTGATAGATATTATTGGTTACTTTGATAATGTTTTGTTTTTACTAAGAGTTCGGCAATGTAAAGCTATTAAATATTAAAAGCAATCCTGTTTTGTTTTATATATGACAGCAGATATCTGATGATGTATGTGATCAAATGTACTGTACTTGTTAAGATGATGATGTAACAAAAGAAATCATAGCCTTTCTGTGTTTTATATTGTTTTTTTAACAAGAAATTTTAAAATAATAAATCAAGACCAAAAAATAATAAAGACCAAAAAAGCTACTTGTTTTTAATATATAATGTATTATAATATTTGATATATAATACAATTTAATATTAATAAAAGTAGATTCTAATACAGAACCAGATCTGAAGTGCAAATTATTTATGTATTTATTTATTTATTTTAGTGTCTAATTATAATGATTAGAGTTTTTTTTATCAAATACAGAAGAATACTTTTTTATTATATTATAAATGCTATATTTATATGTGTATAATTATTTTAAGATGCACACAGTACTCAAATGAAGAGACTGCATTGATTCCCATAGAATTTAAGCCTGTTTATTTATTTATTGGTCACATGATGTGAAACCCTGTGATGTCTAACACTCATTGATCAGGTCATTTACTCCAGTGAGGTGCCAGTCACATGATCAACATAGGTCATCCAACTCATAATGACCTGTTTTCATAAAACACACCACAGGTTATAAGAATCATTAACCAAGTGCACAACTACTAGTGTAACTGATCCATAATATCCAGCAGGTAATAGTTACATGTGGTGTCTGGATCAAATGCCAAAGGTTAAAAATTCTCCCAGTGAAAAAAACAAACAAAACAAAACTGATCCACCATTCATCTGAATGTTTTGAGATGAACTCCAGAGGTTTTATTTGCTATTATTAATATATTTTTATTATGTTAGTTTTAGGTAATTTAGTACTTGAACTTTTCATGTATACAACAATTTATTTATTTATTTATTTCATTTAGAAACGTTGTTGTTATTGCGGTCTCATCTGAAATAGGTCATAGCATTTATATTACCTGAGAAGTGAAAGTAAATACGCTCGAAAACTGGGCGCTGTCAAGGGCGAACATTTAATTACAGTGTACAGACAGACTATTACAACCAGATACAACAATAATTTATCATATTTATTACAATATATACTGATAAACTGAACATTCACTTCAGTGGTAAAAGTTGACTGCTTTGCTTGAACTGTCACCAACTGAACTGTAGTCAAACGATTCACTGTTTCTCAGATCCTCAGATCGGGTTCGTGAATCTTTTGATTCAGATCGTAATTTCGCAATCATTTCGCGAATTGAATGATTCGCGGTCCAAGTTCAGAAGTCCCAATTAGAAATGGGTCGCGATTCATTATTCAGATCAAGAAATATGCATGGCGGATCACGAATCATGTGATTTAGATCCGAGCTTCGGAGCGGGTTCGAGAATCTTTTGATTCAGATCGGAACTTCCGAATCATTTCGTGAAATGAATGATTCGCGATCGGCGCTCAGAAGTTCCGATCTGAAACGTTTTTGCGAATCATTATTCAGATCCGGACTACGGAGTGCGAATCACTTAATTTAGATCCGAAGTTCCGAATCATTTCGCGAATTGAATGATTCGCGATCCGCGCTTAGAAATCCCAATTATAAATGATGGATCGTGATTCATTATTCAGATCATTAAATATGGATGGCGGATCACGAATCATTTGGATTTAAATCCAAACTCTGGAGCAGGTTCGTGAATCTTAATCAGATCGAAACTTCCGAATCATTTTGCGAATTGAATGATTCGCGATCGGCGCTCAGAAGTTCCGATCTGAAATGATCGTTTTTGAATCATTATTCAGATCGGGACTACGGAGTGCGGATCGCGAATCACTTAATTTAGATCCGAACTTCGGAGCGGGTTCGTGAATCTTTTGATTCAGATCGGAACTTCCGAATCATTTCGCGAATTGAATGATTCGCGATACGCGCTTAGAATCAAATGATGGCATTACGCGTATCTGTGTGACATTTTATATTCTGAGTCCATAGGTGGCCTTGAGCGGGATTCCGATTCCTTGAGAGTTGTGTGACGTCATCGGGGATTCCGGATAAATAGGCTGGGAGGCCACAATGGCGGTTTCTTTGTTTCTTGCGCCGCTTCCCATTTTTCTCGCGGGCGCCTCTTTCATCGCCCCATTGGGGCTATTTTGTTTTTCTACGTTTTTCTAGTTTTGAACTTTGTATTTTTTGGTTATGTCATATCCTTTGTTATTTAATCAGCAGCGGGTAGTTTATTTATTTATTAGTTCACGTTTTGTTAGGTTAGAAGGAACTGATCGAGGGAAGCAGCTGTCCGAAGACTCACCTGTTTTATTTTCACTTCTGGAGTCAGGTAAGAATTCGACTCCGAGAACAGGTGTAGTCAGGCGTTCTGCTTTCTTAGCTTTCCTACCTGTGGATTGATATTATTTCTTTGTTATTATTCATTAGAATTTGTTTGTTCCTTTGTGAATTATCATACTTTGTTTCTTTGGATGTTTAAGTTGAATTCCGTTATTGAAATAAATGGAGGCGTCTTCAAAAATTTACACCAGACGTGGTGACTCTTTAATATGTTCGGCCTGTATTCTTTAATTGTTTGATTTAACGAGCCTTAAAATAGATATAAGCCGTAACAGGCGGTTTTCGGATCATTATTCAGAACGGGAGTGTGGTTTGCGAATCACTAGCGGGTTCGTGAATCTTTTGATTCAGATCGGAACTTTCGAATCATTTTGCGAATTGAATGATTCGCGATCGGCGCTCAGAAGTCCCGATCTGAAATGATGGTTCGCGAATCATTATTCAGATCGTTACTACGGAGAGTGGATCGCGAATCACTTAATTTAGATCCGAACTTCGGAGTGGGTTCGTGAATCATTTGATTCAGATCGGAACTTTCGAATCATTTCGCGAATCACTTGATTTAGATCCGAACTTCTGAGCGGGTTCGTGAATCGTTTGATTCAAATCGGAACTTCGGAATCATTTCGCGAACTGAATGATTCGCGATCGGCATTCAGAAGTCCCGAGCTGAAATTATGGTGTGTGAATCATTATTCATATCGGGACTTTTAGCGCGGGACTTTTTAGATCGCGAATCATTTGATTTTAAATCCGCAGTTCGGTGCGGGTTCGCGATTCATTTGATTCCGATCGGAACTTTCGAATCATTTCGCGAATTGAATGATTCGCGATCGGCGCTCAGAAGTCCCGATCTGAAATGATGGTTCGCGAATCATTATTCAGATCGTTGCTACGGAGAGCGGATCGCGAATCACTTGATTTAGATCCGAACTTCTGAGCGGGTTCGTGAATCATTTAATTCAAATCGGAACTTCGGAATCATTTCGCGAACTGAATGATTCGCGATCGACGCTCAGAAGTCCCGAGCTGAAATTATGGTGTGTGAATCATTATTCAGATCGGGACTATAAAGCGCGCATCGCGAATCATTTGATTTTAGATCCGCATTTCGGTGCGGGTTCGCGAATCATTTGATTCAGATCGGAACTTTCGAATCACTTCGCGAATCACTTAATTTAGATCCGAACTTCTGAGCGGGTTCGTGAATCATTTGATTCAGATCGGAACTTTCGAATCATTTCGAGAATCACTTAATTTAGATCCGAACTTCTGAGCGGGTTCGTGAATCATTTAATTCAAATCGGAACTTCGTAATAATTTCACGAGCTGAATGATTCGCGATCGGCGCTCAGAAGTCCCGAGCTGAAATGATGGTTCGCGAATCATTATTCAGATCGTTGCTACGGAGAGCGGATCGCGAATCACTTGATTTAGATCCGAACTTCTGAGCGGGTTCGTGAATCATTTAATTCAAATCGGAACTTCGGAATCATTTCGCGAACTGAATGATTCGCGATCGACGCTCAGAAGTCCCGAGCTGAAAGTATGGTGTGTGAATCATTATTCAGATCGGGACTATAAAGCGCGCATCGCGAATCATTTGATTTTAGATCCGCATTTCGGTGCGGGTTCGCGAATCATTTGATTCAGATCGGAACTTTCGAATCACTTCGCGAATCACTTAATTTAGATCCGAACTTCTGAGCGGGTTCGTGAATCATTTGATTCAGATCGGAACTTTCGAATCATTTCGAGAATCACTTAATTTAGATCCGAACTTCTGAGCGGGTTCGTGAATCATTTAATTCAAATCGGAACTTCGTAATAATTTCACGAGCTGAATGATTCGCGATCGGCGCTCAGAAGTCCCGAGCTGAAATTATGGTGTGTGAATCATTATTCAGATCGGGACTTTTAGCGCGGGACTTTAGATCGCGAATCATTTGATTTTAGATCCGCATTTCGGTGCGGGTTCGCGAATCATTTGATTCCGATCGGGACTTTTAACGCGTGTTGCGAATCATTGGAACTTCAGAGCGGATTCGTGAATCTTTTGATTCAGATCGGAACTTTCGAATCATTTCGCCTGTTGATCAGTGCCAAAATCAAACCCACGCCCTTAGCATTAGCAGTCTGCTAAGTTGAAACAAATTAATACAGGTTTGTAACTATACATACGTGATTAAACAGTGACAGAATTAAATGTGCCATTGTGAGGAAAGGGTTAACTAGTGTCTATTAGTTGAGGGCGGGGCGAGAGAGAGAGACTCAAAGAGCGTGTAGAGCTCGCGCGCGCACACACAGAATCAACGGAATCAGCTGCTGCATGGACGCGACCAAGCGTGGATATAAATACGAGCTTGTTTTGTGATGCGAGACAGTGAGATTTGACAGTTTGAAGTACACGAACAACATTAGACACCAATGATGGAGGGAAACCTGCCTGAGGATCTGGCGAATCTCTCCGAGCTGGACGAGAAAAGTTTGCTGGAGGTTTTGACTGGACGGTTTACACAGAACCTCATCTACGTGAGTAAACCAGCTGTTTTCTTAGAGATTATCAAACAACGAGCTCTTGTTCTCTGGGAAAGTTGTTGTAGCTGCTTTATATCACTGAGATACATAACTGAATTCATATTTTTACAGACCTACATAGGAGACATCTTGGTGGCTATTAACCCATTTAAATATCTCTCAATCTATGAAAAAGCGGTAAGAGTGTGTTCCTTTAGCTACAAAGAAGTTTCGTGACCAGAAAATATTATTAAACAAGTAATTAAACTGATATTTTGTGCAGGTATCCGAGGGGTATAAGTGCCATGAGAAAAAGTCTTTGCCCCCGCATATATTTGCTGTGGCGGACCGGGCGTATCAGTCCATGCTAGGACGTTTGGCTACGGGACCCAAGAACCAGTGTATCGTGATCAGGTTTGTGTTACAATCATATTAATTCACTAAAACCAGTGGCTTCTCTTGGAAAGCATGTCTGAGGATTTTTCAGCAACTCTAGATGATCATATAGTGGCATGTAAAGTACAGTATGAAATTTCTTGCCCAGTCATGTTTGTTTTTTTCCAATGAGACACGTAGAGACAAGAGGAACATTCCCTCATATTTTTGGTGTATCTGATAAGAGTTCTGGTGTTTCATTTAAAAACACAAGCAGAAGTTTAATAACATACTGTTATTTATGGGAACTTGTTGCCACCACAGGATTAAAAAAAAAAAGGCTTTCTGACTTTTCTGGATTTGCGAGTTAAAATATTATAATTATAATAGTATAAAATAATTAAATAATATCTTATATATATATATATATATATATATATATATAAAACAACTATAGATATATTATGACTTTCTTTGGATTTAAAAAATCCCACAGTTCTGAGTTTATATCTTGTAATTCTAAATTTACATCTTACTATTCTTATTTTATATCTCCGCTTTAACAAGCTTTCATAGTTATTGTATAAACGTGGTTTTAATCCCAAATCTGAGACTAAACTTTGCGATTCCTTCGGTCACAGACCTTCAGCCAGTTCTAATTTGAGTTACTGTATATTTTCCAGTTTACTAATATTTGATATAGATCGGGACTTCGGTGCGGGTTCACACATAATTTGATTCAGATCTGAACTTCAGAGCATGGGTTGCGAATATTTGATTCAGACTGAGCACATGTTGATTTAAGTTGGAACTTTGGAGGGAGTTTGTGATTTATTTTTAATTTTTAAATTTTTTATTAATTAATAAATTTTTATTTATTTAGATCGGAACTTCGGAGCGGGTTCGTAAATCTTTTGATTCAGTTCTGAACTTGGAAGCGAGGGTTGCACATTATTTGATTCAGATCTGAACTTCGGAGCGTGGATCGCGAATATTTGATTCAGACTGGGACTTTGGTGTGGGTTCGCGAATCATTTGATCGGAGCGCATGTTGATTTAAGTTAGAACTTTGGAGCGAGTTTGTGCTTTATTCTTTATTTTTTATTAATTAATTAATTTATTTTTATTTATTTAGATCAGAACTTCGGAGCGGGTTCATAAATCTTTTGATTCAGATCTGAACTTAGGAGCGCAGATCACGAATATCTGATTCCAGTGGGGACTTAGTTACGGGCTCGCAAATGATTTGATCAGAGCACATTTTGGTGAATCTTTTGATTAAGATCGGAACTTCAGAGCGGGTTCACAAATCATTTGATTCCGATTTGAACTTTGAAGCGCAGATCACAAATATTTGATTCAGACTGGAACTTCGGAGAGGTGCGAATCATTTGATTTAGACTGGAACTTCGGAGCTGGTTCGTGAATCATTTGATTCAGATCTAAACTTCGGGAGCGTGGATGATGAATCATTTGATTTAGATGTTGTTTTTCCGGGAATTTCAGAGCACGTATGGCAAATCGGATCCAAATTCAGATCTGGACTTCAGTGTGGGTACGCAAATCACTTGATTCAAATGGGAACTTTCGGAGCGTTGCGGATCATTTGATTTAGATTGGAACTTTGGAGCAGGTTCGTGAATCATTTGAATTGAATGATTCGTAATCCACGCTCAGAAGTCCATATCTGAAATGACAGTTCGAGAATAATTATACAGAGTGCAGATCGCAAGTTATTTGATTCAGATTGGAACTTCAGTGCAGCTTAGTGAATCTTTTGATTCAGATCTAGTGCATCTCACAAAGTTTAGTTTTTCTCAGAATTGTGAGAAAATGTTAGAATTGTAAGATATAAAGCTTTCACAATTATTGTATAAAATTTTTGGATTTTAAACAAATCTAAGACCAAATTTGCGATTCCTTGGGTTTTCATGTCACATAGTTTCAGTTTCATCCTGCAAAAGCCTGTGAAAGTTTCAGATAAATTTCAGTTCCTGGATTCCTCCATAACTTAATAGTATGGTTGATAGCTGTACTCATTGCTGTATCCGGTATCATATTTAAGGTTTTTGCTGTGTGCAACCTTCCTTTGAGACTCCGCACTGCTGCTTTAGGTCGGCTTAATGTATTTTTCAGAAATGCAGCCTCATGGTAAATTTCTTAGGCACGTTGATAGGGAACACAGCAGTGCTAGAAGACCATCAGAAGACATAACGTTGGTTTTGCTTTTCACAGTCACTGGGCAACACACTTTCTCTGACCACGTAAACCATAAACCCTCAATAGAGGACACTGGTGCTCTTAGAAACCATACAGCCGTTCATGAATGAGAGAAGTACCGGTGCAGGGAGGCTGATAATCTCCCAGACAACTAGGACAGAATGTGTTTAATGCATACAGTGACAAAGCAAGACAACACAAACGTAAATGTATGCCTGTGTCATGAATTATTAATAATGCTGCTGTATTTTGAAAGCAGAGAGATTGTATGATGATTTATGTCGTAATGTTATTGTAGCTCCCAAGATGATATAAATTGACTTTGAAATCAAGTCAAAAGTCGTGGACCTTTTTGTGAAAAATATTGATTAGTTCCAGACCTTGGATTGTGTGGGTGGGTCTCTTAAAAGCTGTCAGAAATGATTTCAGATAATAATAAAAAAAAAAAATAGAATTGTAAAAAATATAACCATTATATTATTAATACTTTGCATAAGAATATATATGACAATGAGGCTTATTTTGTAGCATTGTGATTTTTTTTTATTTTTTTATTTTTGCATTGCACTGTTGTTATTTTCATTATTGAAATCTATTATATATTGTTTTTTTTGTGTAAGAATGTATATTGAAAATGAAGTGTATTTGTGCAGCATTAAGATTTTTTTATACTGCACTGTGATGTCATTTTTTTATTATTATTATTTTCAAGACAATAATGTCAACTAAACATTAACTGAAATAAAATATGCAAAAATTAAATGAAAAATATTTTCTCATTCTCATTTAGTTCTAACTTGATTTACTAAAATAACTAAATTAAAACTGACTGAAAACTTTAAAAGTTAAAATGAAAACGGAAAACATTAAAATAAAGCCAATAAAAATGTACAAAAAAACAACAACAACAAATGCTTAACATTTAAGCTAAATTTAAATAGAAAATACCAAAATAAAACAAAATAAAAATGTAAAAAAAAGAAAAGTACTAAAACTTTAGGTTAAAATGAAAATGGAAAATGTAATGATAAAACCAATAAAAATGTTACCTAAATAAGTAAATAATATAAACAAATGCAGAAACTTTAAGTTAATATAAAATAGGAAAATGCAAAAATAAAACTACATAAAAATGTTTTTTTTAAAAATTACTAAAATGAAAATGGAAAATATAAAAATAAAACGAATAAAAAAAAATGCTAAAACTTAAAGTTAGAATAAAATGGAAAATACTAAAAATAAATTTACTAGATCTTTAGGTTAATATGAAAATGGAAAATCTAATGATAAAACCAATAAAAATGTAAGTAAATAAAATAAGTATACAAATAAGTAAATTAAAAAAAAAATGCTAAAACTTAAGTTAAAAAGAAAATGGGAAATGCAAACATAAAACTAATAAAACATTTTTTTTTTTTACATTCTGAAACTTTAGGTTAAAAAGAAAATGGGAAATACAAAAAAAAAATTAAATAAAAAGTAATAAAACAGCAAAATTACTAAAACTTTAAGTTAAAAAGAAAATGGGAAATATAAAAATAAAAAGTAATTGTAAATTTGAACTATAATAGTATGTGTGTGTATGTATGTGTGTGTATGTATGTATGTATGTGTGTGTGTGTATATGTGTGTATATATATAATTTATTTTCCTCTTACACATCTCACATTTTTTGTTACAAAATTTACTACATTTAATTTATTCTAGTTTAGGTTTTCAAAAAGTTGATTTTCTTCAAACTGAAAAGTAAAACATCCATGTCTGTAATGTTTTCAACTGACATGAAATTAAAGTCCAGATAAGGCCTTCTTTTAATTGCATTAACACTAACAGTCTGATATGTTTTATCTATTTGTTCTGCAGTGGTGAGAGCGGCGCAGGCAAAACCGAGAGCACCAAACTGCTGCTGAGACACATCATGGAGCTGTGCAAGGCCAACTCACAGCTGGAGCAGCAGATCCTGCAGGTACGACCCGTCATATGCGTGTGCTGGCGTGTTCATTTGAATACAGCCACCAGGTTTGCACAGATTAGGACTTCAGTGAGACATGATTGTCCTCTGCGTTCAGGTGGTCGGGTGTTTGATTTACACACAGGAAGTTAAAACTGCGCCCCATCCTTGTGGCCACTGCTTGTGTGTGTGTGTGTGTGTGTGTGTGTGTGTGTTAAAGGCAGATGTGTGGTTTGTGACATATTCAAATGGTTGGTATATGGGGTGTGTTTAGTTTGTTTGTTATAATGTGTTTTTGGGAATGGCTTAAAGAGACCATGAAATCAGACTTAGACTTTGTGGCGTTTAGTCTGCATCTATTGACATAGAGGTCATCTCAGGGTTTCAGTAAGTCTTTAAAAGTTCTTAATAACGTCTTAAATGGCCATTCCACAAATTACAGCCTTAAAAAAGATCTTTAATCACAGCAGAAAGTCTTACATTTAAGTCATGGCATTAAATGTTTCATGCACTGCAAAAAAAAAAAAAAGAGAATAGATGTAAAATGAAGATACAAACTTAATTTCTGAAGAAAAAAAACCCACACACTTCCAGTCAAAAGTTTTTGTTTGTTTGTTTGTTTGTTTGTTTGTTTTTTTTAAATAAAGAAGTCTCTTCTGCTCACCAAGCCTGCATTTATTTTATCCATAGTACAGCAAAAAGTCAAATTTTGAAATATTGTTACTATTTAAAATAACTGTTTTCTATTTGAATATATTTTAAAATATAATTTATTCCTGTGATTTAAAAGCTGAATTTTTAGCATCATTACTACAGTCACATGATCCTTCAGAAATCATTCTTATATTCTGATTTGCTGCTCAAAAACGTTTATTATTATTATTATTATGATTATGATTATTATTATGATTATGAAAACAACGGAGTAGAATTTTTTTTTTTTTTCAGGTTTCTTCGGTGAATAGTAAGTTCAGAAGAACAGCATTTATCTGAAATAGAAATCTTTTGTTACGTTAAAAATGTCTTTATCGCTTTTGATCAATTTAAAGCATCCTTGCTAAATAACAGTATTAATTTCTATGTTCTTGTCTAATGTTAAAAAAGATTTTATTATAGATGAATGCTGATCATTGGCTCTTTCTATTCATCAAAGAATCCTGAAAAAATGTATTCAACTGTTTGTCAATAGGGGTGCTCCGATCAGGATTTTTAAGGCCGATCACAGGAAGCTGTATCTGCCAATCTGATCACTGATAATGATCTTTTTAAAGCCTCCTATTAATCATTAGGGCTGTCAAACGATACCGGGTTCGGTACTTTCGGTACTGAAATTTTAAAAGCATCCATTTCCCGCTCACATTTGAGTGCCGATTTTTAAACGTCGCTGATTGGCCATAGTGATGACGCGCTCAACAGACATGACTGTGATTGGCTACAATGATAAGCGCTTCACGCTCCTCACCGAGTACTCACGAATAAGCACAACAGGAGAGTTTGAAAGCCACATGTGTCAGCGGATCCCTAATACATCTGCCTATAGACGGATATCATATCATTGTAGCCGATCACAGTCATGCCTGTTCAGCGCGTGAACACTATGGCCAATCAGCGATGTTAAAAATCGTCTCAACAGCGCTCAAATGAGTGGGAAATAGACGTTTTTAAAATTTCAGTACTGAGAGTACCGAACCCGGTACCGTTTGACAGCTGTATTAATCATGTAGAATTATTTATAGAGATACTCCAATCAGGATTTTTAGACACTTATTCAGGTTTTTTTTTTTTGGAGAGAGGGGAGTTTTTTATTTTAAGGGGTGCAGGGGAGCATTTTTAGACTTTTTTAGACTAATATATATTGCACAATAGCTTACACGCATCACAAGTCTGATTTCCACAAACACATTTATCCATTATTTTGATTTCAAATCCAAACACTGTATTTCAACATTTTTACTGCAAACAGTGCGCTGTCACTTTAATTCTGCGCGTGCAGCCCAGACTCCATGCAGAAACGATCTCTACACTGCTGCAGATACACCGCTCCTGGAACGCACTACTAGACGCGTGTGCAGCTTGAACACTTTAATCCGTTAGCATGAGTGCGGAAAAAATACACACTGCAAGCGGAGGTATGTGGACGTGGTGTTATGTGTTTACGCTTCAGGTGTGCATGAGCGCACAGCCTCCAGGAGAGCGCGCGAGTTCTGAATGGTTAAACACTTACAAAGTGTTACAGGAAATGCAGCTTACAAACTTTAGCGACGGCGCAACACTGATTCTACCGTGCAAGTAACAATTCCTGTGTCAACTGTGCAGCTCGCTTATAGTCAGGCGCGATGTGGTGATTGGAAGCCATTTGCGCACTTTGGAGAGTGAAAGAGAGGCCGTGCGGTCATTCACTCGCGCCGTTTGTGAAATTACGGCTCCCATAAGGTTTTCAAATTACTTTAAGTTATTTAAAGAAATATGAATTGTACCTCACCTTCGGCCTTGTAATTGTTTTACCCATGCCGAAAATAGACTGAGACGGTGCCGCTGCATGCTGTACTAAAAGCTCTTACGGCAGGTGCGTCATCAGCTTTAGATCGGTTTATGAGATCGGCCTTTTTAGAGACCGCCAATCGAACATCCCCATGGGATTATCGGCCGATAATGATCGGTAGCCGATCAATCGGAGCACCCCTATTTTTCAATATTATTATTATTATTATTATTATTATTATTATTAATAACAATAATAATGATAATAATAATAATGTAATGTTTTAAATGATAAAATATTTCAAAATTGTACAGTTTTTGCTGTATATTGGATCAAATAAATGCAGGCTTGGTGAGCAGAAGAGACTTCTTAAAAATATAAAAATATTACTGTTTAAATGCATTTGATTAGTAGTGTAAAAAAAAAATTTCAAAAAGTTGTTTTAATTTGTTATCCTGCTGACTTAAAATTTAAAGTTGACTAAACTAAAAAAATTAAGTTATTTAATGTTAATTTAAGTGACAACTGGAATATTTTAGTTGACTAAAAAAAATTAAGTCAGCGGGGTAACAAACTATTTTAAGTTGAAACTTTTTTTTTAGTATGCTTAAAACAAGAATAAATGTCTGCCAGTGGGAAATGAAAACTTGTTTTTCCTTTGAATTAAGTTGATTTTTCTGAGCCCATTGACAGGTATTTGTTCTTGTTTTAATTATAAACTCACTTTATTTTGAATTTCAGTTTAGACATTTGCAGTGGAAAACAAGACAAAATGCTAAAAAAGAAAAAAATTAATATCATATTTCTTCTAAAATGTGTAAAAAAGTAATATCGTAAGTTGTATTTTCAAGCTTTAAGCAGTGTTGCTAATGCAACTTTTAGTTGACAAATTATGTTCCCTTTAATTTATGCTTAAAAGGGTCTTGGACAAGTCTTTAATTTACCTTCATAAAACCTCAAGAAACCCTGCGTCTTCATGCTAGTGTAAACTTAAAAGATTGAGCAGATATACACATGCAAAATCTTTTTTTTCCAGGAAAACCCTTAGTAATACTGATTACTCATCTTGCAGTTGCGGCATTTTTATCCAATCAGATGTGCTTTAATGATAAATGGCAAATCAGGCTTTTTTTTTTCTTTTTTTTTTTATAAAGCGAAAGGCTCTTTAATCCCTCTTAAACTTTGTGTATAAATACTCATTCTCGTTTCATGTGGCATCTGAAAATGTGTGTGCAACAGCAGTATTTTTGAGCATGTGTCTGTAATTTGAGGTCTTGGGTTGGTTTGAGGAACAGATGTTTATGGCAGAGGTTATTTCTGTTTGTTCCTTTAGTACTTCCTGGTTCGGTCTAGTATTGTGATTTGGGATCTCCCACCATCTGAACTGCTCAGATCTATGATTATAGGTGATAACCGATACTATGAAACACATTTCCATGTTGTCATGTTCACACTGAAAGTTATGACACTGCGTCATTGTAAACATTACAAAACAACCAGGTCTCATTGTATGCGTCACGCCTTTCGTGTTTCACCAGCAGGTTGGCTAATTTTGAAGTCAATTGCGCAACATGGTCAATTTTGATTGGTCAAGAAACACCAGGTATAAACTAAGATAACAAGCTTCCTGTGTTGCTTCAGGTCAGTGTCACTTTCAGGCAGTGAAATGTCCAGCTCTTGGTACATCACATGCTTGTTCTGATGAAACAGCTTAAACAAGCTGTAAATGACGGTGTGTTTTTCTGTGTGAATACCCATGATGGTTGGTTATTTTGAAACCCAATGTGTATTGATATCTATCTTTGTAGTTAGTATAATTGCTGCGGTTTGACTTTGCTCCTGTAGGTTTGCTGGCTTTGTAATGTCCTGCTTTCACTGCAGGTTCATGATGTTTGTTTGCAGGACAATTTTAGCAGACGAAGTGAGAAATATAGCATCTTTTCACCCTGGAGTGTTTACATTCATATGCAATTTAACAGTAGATCTACTTTGCATATATTTACATATGCACAAATGCATTTTGTCAAAACATTTTCTGTTTTTATTATGGGAACGTTAAGTCCAGTTTCTCTATTGTGAATAGGAACGTTAGCACAGTGTTATTTTTAGTAACATTCTATGAATGTTTATTTGGAATGTTCCAAATGTTTAGGCTTCACCGTTTGCATTATTTGAACATTATAATAATTATTTTGGACTATTAAACATTTTTGGGAATGTTGGCACTCTCAACACTGAGATCAATGTGACGTTCAAACAAATTTGCACAACACTGGGAAAATGTTTTAGTGGTCAAACTATATATTGCCATGGCTGATATAATATATATTGTTTTTAAGTATAGCATTTCTCTGTTTGTCTGATAAGTATAGTGAGTGGGACTTTTATTTTGGCAACATTCATTAAATATGCATTTTAACAGCTATTTGAATAGCTAGTAAACATTTCCGGTCACAAACTTCTACGAAAGTTTATTTTACAGATTTATTGTTCTTCTCAAGTTCATGTTCATATTTTTTTATTTATTTGTAATTCTAAATTTTGTGTTTAACTGCTGTTTAAAAGTTTGGGATCAGTAAGATATTTTTTTTATATAAATAAATAAATAAATAAATAAAAATAAATTTTTATATATATATTATATATATATATATATATATATATATATATATATATATATATATATATATATATATATATATATATATATATATATATATATATATATATATATATTATATTATATTATATTATATTTTTTTTTTGTGTATGTGTGTATCATATGATATATTTATATTATTGATGTATTATATTTTTTATTTTTAGTAAATATTGTGCAAAACAAATATTAATTTTATTGCTGAGCAGAATCTTTGCACGAAATACTCTGATGTTATATTGGCCCATATCTGCTTTATATTAAGTTTTCAGATTTATACTTATGAAACATGTAAAACATAAGGATGTTCCATTTAATTTTAAGCATGTCTTAAAGGTGGAGCATGTACTTTCTGCATCACTAGTCACTTTAAATGAAGCAAACAGGTTTTTAAACAGGTTTCCTGAACACTTCTTCCATCTGTGACTGCTGAGACAAATAGAAAGTTCCACATTAACCTCTCACTGTCGGTTGAAAACCAAGATGTTGACATGTCTGAGAGGGTTGTTTCCAAACCTTTACAAAACTTTATGAACATTTTCTCACAGCTCTTTCAGGAAGACAGGATGTCTGGGGGAGTTCAGAGAGACATCTGAGAGGTTTAGGAAGTGACCTTGACTCTCTAAAGCATTGCATCAGCCAGAAGGGTTCATTCACTGGTGTGACTCAGGAAAATTGTACTGTTACATTACCTGATCGGGTCAAAGATACACTTTACACTTTGACCCCCCTTTGCGCATGGAGTTGGCAACCTTTGCTTCTTGTAACTTCTTTTTTTTTTTGCATTTATGCTTCCGTATAACACATTTCAACATCCTGTTCCTACCACATGTGATGTGCCTTAAGGTGTAAAGCTGTTATCTTGAAGACAACCCACTGCTGTCACACTGTATGTTTGCATAGAGAAGTGAGCAAGCTTAGTTGTCGCCCTCTAAAGTGGATTAACTGGTTTTTAGGATCTCCCAAACAAAGATGAGATTCAGCAGTCCAGATTCAGTTTCCCTTTGCTCTCTTGCTCATTGGATCAAGGCCAACGTTGACAGATTGGTCTCAGAGGAAAGTCTTATGGCTCAGAGGCTGCTTATTCATAGCTCAGCTCTTCTGAGCTGATCATTACTTAAAAAAAATAAAAAAAAGTAATTAATAAAATTGGTCTAACAAATGAGTTAAGAGTTGACATACTACTATAAAGCTGTAAGTTATTATAGTAGACTGTAAACATTTTCTCCATTTTCAACTTCAAAATTTAAGTTCAGCAGTTTAAAGTTTAAAATTTTAAGTTAAATCAGCTTGTCATTTCAACTAACTACAATAAAATAAGTTTGAATGACTTGTACTTTTTAAGTTGATTTAACTTAATTTCAAGGCAGCTGCTAAACTTAAGTTTTTAAGTTGAAACTGGTAAAAACTTTTTACAGTATAAACTGAGCACAGTTTAAAATGATACAGTAGAGTGAAATGATTCCTCAATTCATATTTTCTATTTTCCTCCTGGTATATTATATCTGCATACACTTAAGTTTATTCCGGTTCTTATGTAGATGAGTCGAAAGTCAGCATTCATGATTCTTGATAATCTGGGATTTTTATTTTTTTTTTTACTTTACATTACATTACATTACATTACATATGTATTTATTACATTTTTAATATATACATGCAAGAACTAATATTTACAAGTATATACATTTATTTATTTATTTATTTATTTATTTATTTGTAAATATTAATTAGTGTGTGTGTGTGTATTAACAAATGTAATTATGTGAAATGTAAAAATAAATGTGAAAAATATTTATTTCTGATTACTAATGATGTATGATATTTTATACTGTGTAAATATATAATATATATATATATATATATATATATATATATATATATATATATATATATATATATATATATATATATATATATATATATATATATATATATATATATATAGTATCATATTTGTCATTTGTACTATTAATACATTAATATTATATATTGTTATATTATTATTTTTATTTATATTACTATTATTATAATTTATTATTATTATTATTATTATTACTTTTTTATTTTATATTTATGTATAAATAGAAAAAAGAGATTGAACTGCATTTATATTTAATATGTATTATAATAAACTCTTTTTTTTTTTTTATATATATATATATATATATATATATATATATATATATATATATATATATATATATATATATATATATATATATATATATATATATACACTATATATACACATTAATATTTAAACTTTATTTTAGTAAATATTAATTAATGTGTATATACTGAAAGATGTAAAATAATTCTAAAAAATATACATTTATATTTCTGATTAATCAGAATAATGATGTATGCTATATTATATTTATATAGAAATATTACAAATTATTTATCAATATATCATTTATTTATTTGTAAATAATTAATATGTACATTAAAACATGTAAAAATAATTGAAAAAACCATACATGTGCGATTTGATTAATGTATGCTATTTTATATTTATATATAAATATTAAATCTATCTATCTCTATATCTATTTCTATATATATGTATATAGCATGCTACTGCCAAACTGTTTGATAAGATAACAAGTGGTAGTGAACAAATTGATGTTGTCACCAAAACATGTTGCCATTCTCTCAACCAGCTTCGTGGTGCATTCTGAGATGCTTTTTAAAAACAAAGCTCCCTATTCCTCTTTAGCCTAACATGATTGTGTCTGATTGTGTCTAAATAGGTGAATCCACTTCTCGAGGCCTTTGGAAACGCTCAGACGGTCATGAATGACAACAGCAGTCGCTTCGGGAAATACATCCAACTCCGCTTTCAGAACTCTTCAGGTTTGTTTACGACAGAAAAGATAACTTATAACCTTATAACTTCCTTTGGGTGTGTTTCTAGACCAATAAATCAATTCAGTGTTCTACGATTGAACATTAACCCCAATTTTGGTGTCTCTGTAGTCAAAGGGGCCAAAATCAATGAGTACCTCCTGGAGAAATCCCGTGTGGTTCATCAGGATGAGGGAGAGCAGAATTTCCACATCTTCTATTTCATGTTGGCTGGCATTTCCGCCGAGGATAAAGAGATATACGGCCTCCTGGACCCAACGCGATACCGGTGAGTCATCTGTGATGTCATGTGCTTGTGAAACTGGATCAGCAACATTGTTTATGATGCGGGTCATAGATTAGTGTCTTATCCGTGCAGTTAATTGGAGGCGTGTCACACGACGTCTCCTATAGAAGTATTTCTGGCACGGACGGCATGTTTCCAAGTATGACGTTCATTGTGTAAAAGGTCGATACAAAGCATTGTCAAATGATGCAGAGATCTGATTGGTTGAGCCACATTTGAGACCACAACAGGTTGTGCGCTACAGTGATTTAAGCAAATTCACTACAGCGCACAAGGGTTGAGCTACACACAAACATTTTTAAAAATAAATGTTGTAATGTTGGACTAATGTTAGATTTATTATTATTTTCTATTTGCTTATGGGCGAGACTTCTAGTTCATTAGCCACTACAGGGAAATGACTAGAAAAATAACAACTTGCTGTAAACAGTAAAACTGTTTGCACTACAAAGCAGTGTGTTTATAATTAAGATAATATGGTAAATAATATGGTAAGATGCACACGTTTTCAGTAAGAAGCAGCAAAACAAGCTGTTTTGTATACAGCTAAAAATAGCTGGACGCAGATGAGACTGGAAGGTACACACATAAAATTTACAAATGGCCGCGCCCGCTCTGACGTGCAGAAAAATAATATAACTGTGTTAACCCTCCTCTTGCACATTTTACATACTAAAACATTGTGTTGGAAATGGTGTTAGTTTAGTATCATACTGTTAGTTTTTATTAATATTTTGAATAATTTTTTTATTTATTTTTTGTTTTCATTTCTATTTTCATTTCTGTAAAAGTTTTAGAAATTGTTTTTGTCTTTTTTTTTTTTTTTTTTTTTTTTTTAGGATTTTTTTTTTATATATATAGCTTCTAAATTGTTTTAATGTAAGGATAATACATTGTATTTTATTAAATGAAAATATATTTTAAAAAATGTTATCAAATAAAATGTAACAAAATAGTATTAATTATTGCACTGTTTTTAATAAAATAAGCAAAATAATTAAGTGTGATGATGCCATTATATTTTATTAAATAAAAATATATTAAATAAATGGTGTTAAATAAAATAAAATATAACAAAATAGTATTAATTATTGCGCTTATTTTTTTTAATAAAATAAGCAAAATAATGAAGTGTGATAATGGCATTATATTTGATTAAATAAAAATATATTAAATAAATAGTTTTAAATAAAATAAAATTTAACAAAATAGTATTAATCATCGCACTTTGTTTTTTAATAAAATAAGCAAAATAATGAAGTGTGATAATACCATTATATTTTATTAAATAAAAATATATTAAATAAATAGCATTAAATAAAATTTAACAAAATAGTATTAATTATTGCAGTTTTAGTTTTTGAATAAAATAACGAAAATAATGTGTGATAATACCATTAAATTTCATTAAGTAAAAATATATTAAATAAATGGCATTAAATACAATTTAACAAAATGCTATTAATTATTGCACTTTTAGTTTTTGAATAAAATAATCAAAATAATGAAGTGTGATAATGACATTATATTTTATTAAATAAAAACATATTATATAAATAGTATTAAATAAAATAAAATGTAACAAAATAGTATTATTGAGATAATACCATTATATTTTATTAAATAAAAATATATTTAATATATTTATTTAATAATATTTAATCAAATAAAATGTAACAAAATAGTATTAAATAAATAAAAGTAAAATTATTTTATGCTAAACTTAAAAATTAAATGCTTTTTTTTTTTAATCATTTTCAAACTTAAAATAAGTAGGCTTTTAGTTTTGCTGATTGAAGAGCACCAGTGAACAAAATGTCAGTTTTGCATTGTGCTTTGAAAATGGCAGTGATAGCCTAGATTTATGCTTTCAATTCGAATTTCAATTCGAAAAAGTCTCATATAGAATTATAGTTTGTCGATCTAAAACTGTAGTTGTGCATGGTTATTAGGTGTCAACTATGTCGGTATGCAGAAGTGCGGTTGAATTTATTTTGGTCGTGCATGCAGATCTGCGCACCACTTATGTGCATATAGAGTTAATGCTATCTAACAATATAATTTAAAGCTATTTGTACTTGTTGCAAAAGACCCTGTTCTTTACTCTTGTGAGGGTAAAAGTTTTTTATATTAATCTTCAGTACAATTGTTCAGTAATAGAGAATCGTTTTTGTGTTGATTTCTATAAACTGCATGAACACAAATGGAGTTCCTGTGTAACCGTTAATACCGACGTAGTCACCAGAAATTGTCTTTCCAATGCACATATCTGTGTATCAAAACTTTGCATGCACATTCATGACCTTAAATGAGAGTTTCAAGAAGAAATGAATTCAACCAGTGCTTCAAGCAGGTTAAAAATCAGTTAAAAACTGATCTGTAACACAATATTAATCAAATTTCTGAAAAGCGAGCAGTAAGTTTACATCTTTTTGCTCTTGTCAGGTATTTGAATGGCAGGTTTGGGCAGGACGACATTGTTCAGACCTGGCGTGTGAAATACGCTGAAGTGTGTAACGCCATGGACATGGTGGGATTTGAGGAGCAGGTGAGAACAACTTTGTTTTTTTTTGTGTGTCCTGTGCTATGAAATGCTTTTCTATAACGTTTACCCATTAAATAAGATGCTGCATGCTACATTTGTACTTCAAAAGTATCATACAGTACCATGAAGTTAGAGGTGTTTAAAAACTTAACAGCGTTTGCAAGGTATTTTACAGTTTTTGTTTATAGACCAGGGTTTCTGTGAGACAGAAAAAGTCTTAGTTTGCACCTTTCACAAATTAAGGCCTTGAAACAGTGTTAAATAAAAGCAGAAAGTGTTTAAGTTGGGTCTTCGTTGGTTTAAACATGCTAATCATGCTAGCAGCATGCTAGTACCTTGCTAATCATGCAAACAACATACTACTAATATGCTAATCATGCTAGCAACATGCTAGTAACTTGCAAATCATGCCAACAACATGCTACTAATATGCCAATCATATTAGAAACATGCTATCAACATGCTAACAGCATGTTAATCATGTCAAAAACAGGTTAGCAACATCCTAATCATGCTATCAACATGCTAGTAACATGTTAATCATGTTAACAACATGCTACTAATATGCTAATCATGTTAGAAACATCCTGGCGACATGTTAGTAATATGTTAATCATGTTAGAAACATGCTATCAACATGCTAACAACATGCTAATCATGTCAAAAACAGGTTAGCAACATCCTAATCATGCTATCAACATGCTAACAGCATGTTAATCATGTCAAAAACAGGTTAGCAACATCCTAATCATGCTATCAACATGCTAGTAACATGTTAATCATGTTAACAACATGCTACTAATATGCTAATCATGTTAGAAACATCCTGGCGACATGTTAGTAATATGTTAATCATGTTAGAAACATGCTATCAACATGCTAACAACATGCTAATCATGTTAAAAACAGGTTAGCAACATCTTAATCATGCTGTCAGCATGCTAGTAACATGTTAATCATGCCAACAACATGCTACTAATATGCTAATCATGTTAGAAACATGCTGTCAACATGCTAGTAACATGTTAATCATGTTAGCAACATGCGAATCTTGTTAACATCATGCTAGCAACATGCTAATCATGTTAAGAACATGTTAGTAACATGGTAATCTTGTTAAACAGGTTAGCAACATCTTAATCATGCTATCAGCATGCTAGTAACATGTTAATCATATTAACATGCTACTAATATGTTAATCATGCTAGAAACATTCTGGTGACATGCTAGTAATTTGTTAATCATGTTAGAAACATGCTATCAACATGCTAACAATATGTTAATCGTGTCAAAAACAGGTTAGCAACATCCTAATCATGCTATCAACATGCTAGTAACATGTTAATCACATTAACATGCTACTAATATGCTAATCATGTTAGAAACATCCTGACGACATGTTAGTAATATGTTAATCATGTTAGAAACATGCTATCAACATGCCAGTCTTGTTTACATCATGCTAGCAACATGCTAATCATGTTAAGAACATGTTACCAACATGCTAGTAACATGTTAATCGTCCTAGGAACATGCTACCAACATGCTAATTGTGTTAACATCATGCTAGCAACATGTTAATCATATTAAGAACACATTAGCAACATGTTAGTAACGTAAATCATGCTAAAACATGTTAGCAACATGCTAATCATGTTAACAACATACTAATAACATGCGGATCATGTTAGAAACATGCTACCTACATGTTAGAAACATGCTAGCAACATGCTAATCAGGCTATGAACATGTTAATAACTTGCTACTCATGGTAACATGCTGTTAACTTGCTAATCACATTAGAATCATGCTATTAACTTGTTAATCGTGTTAACAAACATGCTAACAACATTGTAATCCGTGTATAAAAATGCAGGCAACAAGCTAATCATGCCAAATCATGCTAACAACATGTTAAATCATGCCAGCAACATCAACGTTCATACTTTTACAACTGCTTCAAACTTCCAGGCTAGGCTTTCTCAAGCCAACTCAAAGTTTGTTCTCAAACTTTACTCGTCTAGTTGACATTAAATGTTGTATGCACTGCAAAAAGTGAATGTTTTCCTCAGTATTTTTGTTTTGTATCCAGTACAAACATCAAAACATCTTTAAATCAAGACACGTTTATTTGAGCTGCACCAGGAAAAGAAAAAAATGTATTCTCTCATTAAACGATTTCGTTTGAGCCCACTTGCTGATATTTGTTCATGTTTTAATCATAAACCCACCGTATAGCATAAACCCAGTCATTTTGCTTCTCAAGCACATGCATCTTAAAAATCTTTTAATATTTGCACTGAAATGCATGACAAAATGCAGAAGAGGAACATCACTTTTTTGCAGTGTGATCTGAAGCTACAGTAAAAGGTTCTTTTCATATTCTGGCTGTTTTGAGCAGATATATTTCTGTATTGATCTAAAACATCATGGAGATTTGAAACTTTAAAGCACCCCATATTGACACATTGTGTTCCTTTCAATTTCCTTTACTTGGTCTTGAAAAGGCCTTCGGTTTACCTGCAGTAACCCTGACAGACATGCACATCTCATTTGCAGGAAAAGGTGGACATGATGACTATTCTAGCTGGCATTCTGTCTTTGGGGAACATCACCTTTGAGACAACCGACAGCGATGCTCTGAAGGTGTCCGAGGCGTCACGTGGCTGGTTAAAAGCTACTGCAGTGAGTTTCTTGTTTGTTTCTCACCGATGTTTGTGTGACCACTGCACCACTGTCACAGTTCGCAAGTCGACATGGCACATGGCGGTGCATGCAGCAGCTCTCAACAGCTCTCAACCACTGTGAAATGTATTTTTAACGGCAGTGCTGTTTTTAGTGTGACAAGTGTGAATACAATTAGAAAAAAACGTTCAAAACACAAATAAACCTCAGCAGAACATACGGCGAAAATACTTGTTCTGATGCATGAAATATGAATAGAGTTTGTGTGCGTGCGTTTCCCTATTTAGACTTTATTTAGACAAAACACTGTAATGTTTGCATGCAAGCGAATTTGGAAATTTTAAAGTTGTGATTCCTAGGTCTAAAAAATAAATAATAAAACATATATGCACTGCATGTTTTTTTAAAGTGCAGCACTGTGTTCTTTTCTTCATGAGCAGCTCATGATCGCAGTTTTTAGTATCTTAGTGCATCTCTGTTTACAGTAAATGCTGCACCTTACAAACTTGTCTCTTGTTGTACTGTTAAATAAAATGTATTATATTATTTTTATTTTAGAGTGAAGTATTACAAAAAAGTAATATCGCTCTTTGTTGAATATTTTTATTTAGTAATAATAATAATTGGTCTGTTTATACTAGTACTATTACTACTACTACTACTAATAATAGTTATTACTGTTGTTATTATTATTATTATTATTATTATTTTTGCTTATTGATAGACATCACAAAAATGATGACCAAAATAAAAGTATTGTTGTACTATATTACAATAGTAATTTCTTTTTGTTGATTTCTTTTTATTTTTATTTATTTTTTTTATTTTTAGTAATAATAATTATTGGTGTTTTAATAATAATTATAATAATCAGTATTATTGTAATTCTTGTCTTATTGATATATAATCACAAAAATGACCAAATTGTAAAATAAAAGTTTGAATTTAGGACAGCAATAGATAATAGTATTGTTGTACTAAAATTGTATTACATTTTATTTTAAGGTGAAATATTTCAAAAGTCGTATTTCTATTTATTAATAATTAATTTTTACAATATAATAATTATTATTATTGTTGTTGTTACTATATTCTTATTGAGATATAATAAAAAAAAAAAAAGTTGGCTAATTTTTGTAGCCCTACAAACAAGCAATGCAGCAAATTTTAAACCAATTATAATTTAATTATTATAAAAATGGCAATTGCAATATTCCAATTAAAGATAGCTCATGATGAATTTTTATTAAATAGCTTTTTTTTTATTGGAATGTATACAAATGTAAGAAATTGCATTTTTTTTTTTGTGCGTGTATGTATGCATGTATGTATATGTAACGACACACATGATTTGAGGAACTCTGCTAGATGACACAACGTTAACTAATACTCATTGCTAGAGGTTTGTTCACATCAGTAACCCTAAACCACGAGCAGCAGCAATAGTGTCTCTTGAATTAGAAAGCCAACACACACACCATGTTTTCTGAGGAGATGAATGTTAGCCTGCAGTCCCAGTGTCACCTCGACTGCCCCGCTGTTTAATCAGGTGAATTACGGCCTGTGCACACACAAAGAAACTCTTTTAAGGGCAAACTAAAGGAGGTGTGGATCCACCTACATCTGGCCTTTTACGATAAGACACTGAGTGCACAGAAAGACCAGAGGTGGCTATGTTTAGCCTCTGTTAGGTCATCCTACACGTATGGGCCAGTTAATAGTAGTCCACCGCATTTCCCTGACGCAGGACCAGTTCCGTATATCAATCCACTGCAGCCGACTTTAACTTATGGACCGGATTGGGCAAATTAGATTTGATGTGTCTTTTGTTGTACCGATGCATATGTGTCCACAGCATCTAAACGCACAAATTAGCTTGACCTTTCCTGCATGACATTTACGTCTTGGTTACATTTGGCTAGTCATTGTTCTTTCAAAATGGCAGGATCTGTTTCTTTTGTGTTTTTTGTAGCAGTTCATTCCTTACATCTGATCTGATTTGCATTGCACAATGTGATTTAGCTTAAAATAACATTCCTTTCAAAGAAACCTGGCATAACCTCAGGAGCGTGTGCATGTTTTGGGAAAGATTAGAGCTGTCCTATTTTATTTTTTATATCTGATTTAATCTGATTTTTTTCTGATTTTATAAAATTGTTATAAAATATGATTATAAAAATCCTAGGTTTTCTGTGCTTGTTTATAGAGCTATACAAAAAAACTGGCCAAAATTTTGTGAATGTATCGCTATAGCTATAAAATAATATTTGATGATAGTAGTAGTAGTAAATAATAATAATAATAATAATAATATAAAACATGATAAAACTATTTAATAAAACTAAATTTGTCAGTGAAATATTACAATATTATTATTGCTTTTTTAAAAAAACAAAAAATACTTTTTACAACAGAATAAATAATGTTACTGTTGTAATGTAGTAGTAGTAGTAGTAGTAGTAGTAGTAGTAATTACTTAAATATAATAAATTAATTAATAGCAGTATAACTAAAATAATATAATGATGATTAAAATGAGTAAAGAATATTAATAATTAATACAATTAATAAAATATTTTATTAATATTATTATTATTATTATTATTATTATTATTATTATTATTAATAATTATTTAATTAAACAAAAAATGCTTAAATGCTTAAATTAAATCTTATTATTAAAACAAATAAATTCTTAATACAAACAGCAATATTACAACTGTAATATAATATTACTAAAATATAAAAAAATGTATAGTAATATTACTAAAATAATACAATAATAAATTATAATAAAAACAATAAAAAAGAAAAAAGAATAAATGTATAATAAAAATGATTAAACAATAACAATAATAGTTAAATAAAATATTTATAATATTTTTATAATAATAATAATGCAGTATTTTACTTTAATACCATATTACAATTTTAATATTGCTTATTTTATTTTGCTTTTATATTTTTCAAGTTTCAAGTTTGTTTTATTTGTATAGCACATTTACAAACAGCATGCACGGCTGACCAAAGTGCTGAACAGATGAAGAAATAGAACACAAATACCAAACCACAGATACAAACCATAAACTCACAAAGAATTAAAAGCCAAAGAAAAGAAATAAGTTTCAAGAGATGATTTAAAAACAGTTAAAGACTGTGCCGATCTAATATAGGCTGGACGGCTATTCCACAGCCTAGGGCCAGCAACCGCAAAAGCTCTATCCCCTCTATGCTTTAACCTTGATCTGGCGACAGAGAGAAGTCTTTGATCACCAGACTTCAAATTTCGTGTAGGATTGTATGGATAAAGTTGATCAGACAGATAGCTCGGTGCCATTTAAAAACATAAAGAAGAATTTTAAACTCAATTCTAAAATGTACAGGTAACCAATGCAATGATTTCAGAATTGGAGCGACGTGATCAAATTTACGTTGCCCTCTGAGGAATTTAGCAGCAGCATTTTGCACTAATTGAAGTCGAGCAATGGAAGATTTAGAAATGCCAAAATAAAGAGAGTTGCAATAATCCAAACGAGATGTAATAAGCGCATTGTTTATTTTGTTTCAGCGGTAGATAAATTTGGGTATCATCTGCATTGCAGTGAAATGATACACCATACTTTCTGAAAATAGAGCCCAAAGGAAGTAAATGCAAAGAAAAAAGAATGGGTTTTTTTTTTTATTTGGTACTAAGTATTTATTTATTTATTTATTTATTTATTAAAAAACAAAAATACTTAATACAAACAAATAAGCAATATTACATTTGTAATGTAATATTACTCAAATAATATAATAATAAATTAATAGCAGTATTACTAAAATAGTACAATATTAAATTAATGATAATAATAATAATAATAATAATAATAATAATAATAATAATAATAATAATAATTAATAATAATAATAAATTAACAAATTGTTTTAAAATAACTATTCAATAAACTAATTTTCAGTGAAATATTACAATATTAATTGCTTATTTGTATTTTGCATTTATTTTTGTTCAGTAAGTATTAATTGATTTGTTATTAAAAAGTATTAATTAATTACTATTTATTAAGTATTATTAAAAAGGAAAATACTTAATACAAACAAAAGCAATATTACTATTGTAATATTTCATTGAAAAATACAAAAATGCACATTTAAGAAAAAAATATAATAATATGATACATATATAATATAAATATAATAAATTTATTTTACATTACAGCTGTAAATAGTATTTTTATTTATTTATTTTTCCCCTCAGTGTTAAACCATCAAACTTTTATTTTGACGTGATTACAAATTTGGGAAGTTGGTTGGCATCTTGTGTTTTCTAATGCATGTTAAAGCGACTAAGTGACAATGAGCTGCTCAAATGCAGCCTTTGCCATATTGTGATTTTGATTAAATGTGCAACTTTAGGAGAAACACATCCTTCTTAGCTAAAACATGGAAAAACACAATAAAACTCAGTTGTGAATTGTGCGTTTGTTTGTGTAACCAGGGTCAGTTTGGTGTTCAGGAAGAGGATTTACTGAAGAGTCTGACCTGCACCACGTCCATGACGCGAGGAGAGGCCATCCAGAGACTCCACAACCAGCAGCAGGCTGAAGGTATGAGACCGAGTCACTTCCTCGTGCAGTGCGATATCACTAATGCATCTGACACCCTTCATATTGATCACCGTGTTTGAAATTAACATTTCAGACGCCAGAGATTCCATCGCTAAAGTGGCCTACGGTCGTGTGTTCGGATGGATCGTCAGTAAAATCAACGAGCTGCTCGCTCCTAAAGTAGACTGTGACGTGGAGCTCAATGAAATAGGTAAGAAATATACCAGTTTATGCTGTTACTGAGACATTTGTGTACTTCTATTTGAAATAAAGTTCAAATAAAACAAACTTAAAGTTTGAAGTTCTAAAATTACTAAAACTACAATAAATAATTAAATAAAATGAATTATATAAAAAAGCAAAAAGCACTTAAACTGAAATTAAAATGAAAACTGAAAAAATAAAAATAATATTTAAATTATAAAATATTATTAAATATTATAATGGTATATAAATAATACTATAACAACACTGGCTTCAGGAGTGCAGGGTTTTAGTGGCTGACATACTGCAAATTGACAGTGATTTAACACAATATTTTTTCAGATGTTTAAAAAAATTGTTTATGTCCTGATAGGGCTGTTGCATTTAAGATAATCTTATGATGAAATATTTGCAGATTTATCAACCTGTCACTAGTGAATTTTTCCAGTTTTTCAATCTCAGTGCTCCTTTAGCCTTCAAAATGCAAAAATTACACTGTAACCAATGTTATGTGAATGTAACTAGCCTGTATCTGCTCAGCACTTTCTGGCTGGTTGTTAAATGCCATGTTTGTCAGCTTGATCATTGCATTTTTAGTTTTCTATTCATTTTTTATTTTTTATTTTATTTTATTTTATTTTATTTTATTTTAAAAGAAACGTACAAACAAACATAAAAGGTTAAAAATGTGATTAAGGTTAAATTTGCTTGCATGTAGGGCTACACAGTTTAGTTTATTTTGTAGTAATAACGTTGTTGTTTTTGTTGTTGTTGTTGTTGTTGTTGTTGTTGTTGTTGTTGTTGTTGTTGTTATTATTATTATTATTATTATTATTATTATTATTATTAAAAAATAATGAACAAAAACAAATTAAGCAAATATTACTTATTTACTGAAAAAAAAAAAGTATTTAAGAAAAAAATACAATAACATATTGTATTATAAAACACAAAAATACATTTTTATTTTATTTTATTTTAAAACAAAAAAAGATTTAAAATGCGATTATGAAAATCCCAGGTTTTGTTTGCTGCTTTGTGGGGCTACACAATTTTGTGTTTATTTTGTTATAATAACTTGTTGTTGTTGTTGTTGTTTTTGTTGTTGTTTTGTTGTTGTTGTTATTATTATTATTATTATTATTATTAAAAATAATTAACAAAAACAAATTAAGCAAATATTACTCTTATATTTACTTGAAAAAGAGTATTTAAGAAAAAATACAATAATATATTCTTTTATAAAACACAAAAATACATTTTATTTTATTTTATTTTAAAGCAAACAAACAAAAATAGATTTAAAATGCAATTTTGAAAATCCCAGGTTTCGTTTGCTTGTTTCTAGAGCTACACAATTTTGTGTTTGTTTATTTTGTAATAACGGTTACAGTTGTTGTTGTTGTTGTTGTTGTTAATAAATATTAATAATAATAATAATATTATTATTATTATTATTATTATTATTAATAATAATAATAATAATAATAATAATAATAATAAAGCAAAATATATCTAATAAAAACAAAGTAAGCAATATTACTGTTACATTTACTGAAAAAAAAAAAAAGAGTATTTGGTGCAAAACTGTAATATATAGTATTATAAAATACAAAAATAAATTTTATTTTATTTTAGGGCTTTACCATTTTGTTTATTTTGTAATAACAATTATTATTATTATTATTATTATTATTATTATTATTATTAAAAAACAAAAATACTTAGCAAAAACAAACAAAGGAAAATTGCTGTTATATTTACTGAAAAATGAAAAAAGGAGTATTTAAGATAAAATACAATATCTAAAATACAAAAATAAATTTTATTTTTTATTTTATTTTAAAACAAACAACCAAAAAGGTTTAAATGTGATTATGAAAATCCCAGGTTTTCTTTGCTTGTTTGTAGGGCTAATAACTTATATTATTGAACAAAAATACTTAACAAAAACAAAGCAATATAACTGTAATGTTTACTGAAAAATATTTTTAAAAAAGCGTATTTAGAAAAAATACAATAATATTTTGTATTATAAAATAGCAAACTAAATATTTTTATTTAACTTAATTTTATTTAATTTAATTTAATTTTTTTTATTTTAACATGGCAGTAAAATCTCAACTACTTTTTTACCTACCATTATTTTTTTCTGAAATGGTATAGCAAATTCTTCTTATATTGTAAATTTTTTGTTTTTGTAGAAGTCTGTAAGAAATCCAGACCACAATTCCGCACCTAAGATGAGTGACATTTGAGGTTTGCTCTTTTACAGGAATCCTTGATATCTTCGGTTTTGAAAACTTTGCTGTGAACAGATTTGAGCAGCTCTGCATTAATCTGGCAAACGAACAGCTCCAGTTTTTCTTCAACCACGTAAGTCCTTCATAGTGCATATGCGTTTGATATTTGTATAGGAAAACATTTGACTGTCTCTTTTAGTAAAATGTTTAAATGGGCCAAAAAAAAATAAAAGGCATCCATGATAATCCACCAATGACCTCAATTAAAAATACTGGACTTTTTTGTTATATTGGACATACTTATACGCCTAAATCTATACGTATTTCAGCATCTTTAAATTAATAATTAAAAATGCATGTTTTTATTTATAATTTATATTAATATTTTATATAATTGCTTTACCGAAATTAAATCATCCTAAATGTCCTATAAATGCAGTTTTTTTTTTATTTTATTTTATTTATTTTTATTATTTTTTTTACAAACTGTAGGATAAAAATTTATTTCTGTGGAAATCCTTCATTTGGCTACATGAAAAATACTAAGCTTTTTAATTATATTAGACATGCTTATATACTTAAGTGTTTAAATTATTATTATTATTATTATTATTATTATTATTATTATTATTATTTTTTTTTTTTTTTTTGGCAATATCTTTAAAATAATAATTAAAAATACACATTTTTATTTATTATTTCTATTCACTGCTTTATCAAAATTAAGCCTCATTATAAATGCATAATAATACATGTATTTTAAATATTTATTTATTTATTTATTTATTTATAGAATTGATTTAGCAAAATGAAACCACATTTTAATTTCAATTTTAAAATTAATCCGCATTACTGTTTTAAGTATTGCATTCTTTTTAAAATTGTATTTTTAAAATATTACTATTATTATTATTATTATTATTATTATTATTATTATTTCAAAAGTGTAATCATTTAAATCTGTTCAATTATTTAATTATATTTAAAATGCTTATTTTTATTATATATATCTTTTTATTATTTTTATGTATGTCTTGCTTTTTTATTTACGAAAATAATTTTAATATATTGCAATCTTTTTAAAAATTGTTTTTTTCTTTATATTTTATATAATTGCTTTAACAAAGTTCAACAATCTTGACTTGCTATAAATGCATTACTATAAAATGACAGAAAGGCTCAAAAAAAAAAAAAATACAAATAAAAATGGTCATTTAACTTTTATTTCGAAAAGTCTTGAAGAAAAACCAAGACAGCAGATGTTAGGAAACTATTAAATGCCACATTCGATCACGCTCACTGCGTGATCGTTCAACAGGATGTGATTTGCCACATCATGAATGTAATAATCACGTTTTCCATGTCGTTTTCCGTTTTCAGCACATTTTTCTGATGGAACAGAAAGAATATAAAGAGGAAGGCATCACATGGGACACCATAACCTACAAGGACAACAAACCCATACTGGTAAGTCTGTGCTCAAAACCGTTTTTACCCTCCGTGATGATTGTGCACTATTTCCAACTTTTCTTCCCCATTTTCCTTCTCTCTGACTCCAAAAATACAGCCGAGCTCTGCGTTTGGCAGACAGCCGTGTGGTAAATCCCAAACACAGGAAGTGCTGACAAAGCACGACACGTAGCTTTGAGAATCTTTCTCATATTTCTACACGCGTTCTGACCCAAATCCTTCGGCGCGCTGCTGAATGGGCAGCTGAAAGAAACCTGAGGCTTGTTTTCACTCTCATGTGACATTCCTGCTCTGTAAATATGAACTCTGCCCTGTAATTGTGGCTGTTGAGAAGCCGCCTATTTGGAAAGCTACAGATTTAATGTATGTCACGTTCATAGGACATTCAGCTCTAAAACCGCTGCGTATCCTGTAGTGTAACATAAATCTGCATCGCCATCAGCGAGAGAGAGGCCTGTTTAGCTTGTCAGTGTGGAAAACTCATTCACCCATGCCAGGTTTGTTCCTCTGTTTCAGGACCTGTTCCTCACCAAACCTATTGGGATTCTCTCACTGCTGGATGAGCAAAGCGCCTTTCCTCAGGTACGTTAGCTGGCACGTGTTGCTAGACAAACCCTGAGATACAAAAAAATGAAAACAACAACAGAATATAAATGTATATATATATATTTTTTGTCTTATTGCATTTACATTCATGCATTTATCGGATGCTTTAGTGCATGTAACAGATATTTACAGCTAAACATTTAAAAATGTAATCTAGTAATTTTCTTTTTGTTAAAACTCTTTGAAATTAAAAAAACTATATATTTAAAAAAAAAAAAACTTAAAATGTTTCTTCATAGTTTATATTTAAAATTTGTCTCATAAATGCATTACTGTAAATGAAGTTTTTTTTGTTTTTGTTTTTTTTTGTTTGTTTGTTTTTGTTTTTTTTTTTTGCATTTCATTCTGAAGGATGAAAATTAATTAGTACAATAATCTTTCATTGGGCAACATTAAAAATACAATTTTTTTTATGTTGGACATTTGTACACCTCAAACTAATTTAAATCAGTTTTTTTTTTTTTTTATGAAGTATTGCACTCTCTTTCAAACTGTATTTTATATTATTATTATTATTATTATTATTATTATTATTATTATTATTATTATTATTATTATTATTTAATTAATTAATTTATTTATTTATTTAAAAATTTATATAATTGCTACCTACAGCCTACAAGCCTACAGCATGCATTACTGTAAATAATTTTTTTTTTGCAAAGTCAAGGATGAAAAATATTGAAAATATTAGCCTTTTTAGTTATACTGAATATATTTATATGCCAAGTGTAATAATTTATATCTATAAATATATCTATAAGTAATTGCGTTTAATTTTTAAATGTTACTTTAAAATACTTATTTTTATTTAAAATGTGTATTTTATGTTTTAAATATTGGTATATATTTTTTATGTATATATATTTTGAATATATATTTATTAAATAAATTATATAGATATTTAAATTTAAAAATGATAGTCAAAATATTTATTATTATTATTAGTACACTGTAAAAAAAAATTCTGTAAAAAAATGGAAAAAGTACTGGCAGCTCATTACCTGGACTTTGTATATATATATGTATATATGTATATGTATATGTATGTATGTATATATATATATATATATATATATATATATATATATATATATATATATATACATATATATATATATATATATATATATATATATATATATATATATATATATATACATATATATATATATATATATATATATATATATATATATATATATATATATATATATATATATATATATATACATATATATGTGTATATATATATATATATGTGTATATGTAAATAAATCCAGCACAATATACAAATTGAACATGGTTTATTTTTACTTCATGTAAACATTCTTAAAAGTGCATTCAATGGCTTTTGTTTGGCTTAAGTGGGTTAGCACTAAACAATATCAAATACTCAATTCATTTAACAATGTGTATTGTAAAAGACAGTTTAGCTTTAAACAGTAACAGACAGAATAAAAAAAAAACAAAAAACATGAGCATCTGTACAATACAGGTGTTGTACTAAAAAGTGGTCACAAAATTTAAACTTCAAATTGTAAAGCAGTCAAGACTCAAAACTTTTTTTTCTTATAAGAGAAAACAATATTGTTTAGAGGGATAGTTCACTCAAAAATGTTAATTCGGTCAATTACTCAGCCTCATACCATTCCAAACCCATAAGACTTTCATTCATTTTTAGAACAGAAATTACGAGTATTTTTAGTTAAATCTGGGTACATTCTGTCCCTCATTGACTGTCTATGCAACTACCATTTTCAAGGTCCAGAAAAGTATAAAGTAAGTGACTCCAGTGGCTTGACAACAGAATTTTGAAGTTCATTATAACTGAAATATCATTGAAGTGATGCAATTCATTATAGGGGATGTATTATTTCCCATTTAACTGCATGTTTAATGCAAGTGCCATTTCTTTCAATTTAAAAACTCAAATATTACATGGATTTTCAAAATTGTTCATGCAAGAGTTTTGGAGGAATGCATAGCCACTTGGTTGCCTTCATCTCAAACCACGTTCAGGATTTCTTCACAGGAAAATTCTAAAAGAAATGGATATGACAAAAAATGAAATGAATTAAACTGAACTACAGAGTAATATGCAGGTGGAGTGGAAAAGTAGTCATACAGTATTTTAAGTTCATTAAATCAACTGCAATCCATAATACTTTCCAATTGTTTACACATTGCTTAACTTACATTTCCAATAGTGTCCATTTGCATCGGTCATATGAGCTTGTCAAATCAACTATGTCCTAAAATATACTTCATTATTTTCAATTAAATAAACAGATACACATTTCATAACATACGTGTTGCTTACTTCTGTATTAATGTAAGTGCCGCCTCCTCTGGGTATTTGTAGCTCACAACCTCAACAGTGGTCATTAACTTCTTGAAGACAGCAATTTTGAACTGCCCGTCACCTTAAACACAAAAGACATTACAAAATTACCATATACGTAATGACAAGCAGTTTGAACACACCTTATACACACAAGGATGATAACATCAAAGTAATCAATCCAATCATTTTGGTAACGTTAGCACGTTGTCTGTGACGTGGCTTCCGACGCATCAGACAGCAAACAACTTCACATTGTTGTGAAAGTCAACAGAATAAATTACTCAATAACTATTTTCATTCTGATACTTAACACTAATGTTAAATAAAACTTAATAAAACAGAATACAAACCCATGATATGAATGCAGGTGTGCTTGAGATTCGAGATGTGTGTGTAAAACAGACAATAAAAGGTCAAAACTTACCTCATTTGGCAGAAAACTCCACGAGGAAGATGTGTGACGATATGCAGAGAAACGTTGAGTGCGACGGCTCCGACGTTCATTTGCCAAACAAGCCAGACAGCAACTAAGTTAACCTTATGTAAACAATTTATGTGACATTTAACTGGTTTACCACGAAGAGTATATGAAAAACATGTTTCCCAAATTCGAAAGCCGACATTAAAATGAAACTTTGACCGAGAAACTCTCCGCGTCTGATCTTCGCTGTTTTCGCGCCTATGTAAGCCACCTACGTTCTTGTTCCCACAATGCAAAGCGTAATTAAAAAATACGGAAAAACACCTGTAAAAACCAAAAACGGAAAACTTCCTTTAATTATTATATCGTACTGTATTTTTACGGATTTTTTTTTACAGTGTATTATTATTATTATTATTATTATTATTATTATTGTTGTTGTTGTTGTTGTTGTTGTTGTTGTTGTTGTTGTTGTTGTTGTTGTTGTTGTTTATTTATAAAAAAATTATGCAATTGCTTCAGCAAAATTAAACCTTCCACCATACACTACTGTAAATGCATATTTTTTAAATTATTAAAATTATATGCCAAGTGTGATGTGTAATTTATATCTATAAATATATCACTTAATTTTTTTTTAATATTAATATACTTACTTTTATTTAAAAATGTATATTTTACATATTTTAAATATTTATATATTCTATATACATCTCTTTTATTTTTTTTATTTTAAATTCTAATAAATAATAAATTTTCATATTTTTGTTTAGATGCTCAAAGCACAACCAACAAAAAATTCTTGATGTTGTGAGCTATGAATTTTATTTATTTATTTTTCATTTTTAAACATTTTTACTGTTATTTTTTTTCTGTATTTAATATTTATTTTCTTGATTGATTTAATTATTATTTTCATTACTGTTATTGTTATTATATTACATTTAATTATGACAATGTTTATATATTTTATATCTAATTTAAAATATTTTTTTAAATCGTTCAAATTTATTTCTTAGTATTGAGATCTCTTTACAGTTATTTAATTTTTATTTAGAATTTACCTTTTAATCATTTTTATTTTTATTTAGAACTCATTTTAAATGCATTAAATGTTTTTTTTCCTTTTCCTTTTTTTTTTTTTTTTAACTGAAAGATTAAATATATATACTGTGATCAAAAGCTCACATAAAGCTCAACTTGTATTGAACCAGGGACAATAATGTTTAACAGCCACTGAAATAAAAATAAGCAACAAAAAGCCGTCAGAGCCCATAAGTCCTTTTTCATTCTATTAAAATTAATATTTGTAGCAAACAACATGTGATGATGATTTCTTTACCCACAGGCCACTGACCGCGATTTTGTTGACAAGTTAAACAGCAAATTTAAAACCGCTCCCAACTTTGAGGTTGTGCGAAACCACACCCCTCTGTTCACTATTGTGCACTACGCAGGGAAGGTGAGTACAAAACCGCCGTCATTACTGTTCCCTAACAATTCACCTGATCAGTGACATCATTTACATTAACAAAGAATGTAATTGTTGTGCTGGTTAATAATTAAATGATTGTGCATTTTCCCAGAGGGGATGCATTAATAATGTCAGTGATATGTGTGTTGTTCCTGCATAAAGTGTCTTTTTGTGGTCTGTTCAGGTGCAATACAATGCAAGTGGATTTCTTGAGAAAAACAGAGACACGATACCAGCCAACATTCGCGAGCTCTTCATCAACAGCGTCACTCCTCTCCTCAGTGTCCTGTTCGCAGGTGTGATTCACTTCCATATTCACACATCATTAGACATTTCATTCTGAATATATGTGTGTGTGTGTGACTAAAAAAAAAAAAGTAATTGTTGTAAGTTTTGAATACGCACATTTGTTTTTATTTTTATTATTATTATTATTATTATTACTATTTTTATTTTTTCCCATGTGTTGTTTATTTTTATTTAAATATTTATTATTATTATTATTATTATTATTATTATTATTATTATTATTATTATTATTATTATTATTATTACCGTTGTTGTTGTATTATAGTACGTTATATTTCATTTATTAGAATATTTATTCCCTAAATATTTGTTCCTTATTATTATTATTATTATTATTATTATTATTATTATTATTATTATTATTATTATTATTATTATGTATATATTTTTTTTAATGTTCAGGTTTTCAGATTTGTTATAAGTTTTGAATACACACATTGGTTTTATTATTTTATTTATTATTATTATTACATTTTAATTTTTTCCCCATGTTATTTTTATTTAAATATTTTTTATGATTATTTTTACCGTTGTTGTTGTATTATAGTACATTTCATTTATTAATATATGTTTTCCCTAAATGTTTGTTCCTTATTTATTATTATTTATTATTATTATTATTATTATTATTATTATTATTATTATTATTGTTAGAATTTGTTCCTTATTATTATTATTATTATTATTATTGTTTTTTTAATGTCCATATGTTTTTTTATTATTATTATTATTATTATTATTATTATTATTATTATTATTATTATTATTATTATTATTATGACCACTGTTCTTGTATTATTATTACATTTTTATTTTTTTCCCTTGTGTTATTTATTTTTATTTAAATATTTATTATTATTATTATTATTATTATTATTATTATTATTATTACCACTGTAGTTGGTTGTGAGTTTCCCATGATCATTTACTGATTATTATTGTTATATTTTATTTATTTTTTTAATTATTTCATTTTTTTTTTTCCAGCCACAATTTCCAGAACAGGCACACTAATGCCACGGAGAGCCAAGGTATAATTAAGATTTTGATTAATTTTTTGACATACCAGTTTTCTTTAAGTGCCTATTAAAACACATGTTGATATTTCCCAGATACCTTGGTGTTTGAACACATTTATAGCTGTACAAATGAGTAATTAATCTTTCCTGTGTTAATTAACGCAGAGAGCAGGTAGTGTTTCACCAGATGAACTTGTGAATTTTTATTTTAGTTACAAGTTGCAGATGACAACTTTAACTCAACCAGGAAACAGTCTGTTGGTGCACAATTCAAGGTAAGTCTTTGCCTCTAAATAACTGTAGTTGTTTTATGTGCCGGTTTATTTAATGCATCCTATAATCAGATCAAATGCATCTGAATGTGTTTGTGCTTAAATCTGTACATCTTTTCATTTCTATTTTGAGTATATCAGAAATAATATATTGATTAATCTCACAAAAACTGTCAAGAACATGCCCAGGTCGTAGTTCTATAGAAGCTTGCTTACGCCACAGGATTTAAAAAAATAAAAAAAAATAAAAAATAATTATGACTTTTTATCTTAAAATTCTGTTTTTTTTGTTTGTTTTTTTTCCATAAACTCAGAATTCTAAAATAGAAACTCAAAGTTATGTGATATAAACTGAGAATTCCAAGATATAAACTGAGAATTTTAAGAGATAAGTTAGATATTAAAGCAAGATAGAAATTTAGAATTTAAAATTCAGAGAATTCTGAGATATAAACTCTAAGATAGAATTCTGAAATATGAACTCGAAATTTGCAAGATATAAATTTAGATTTTTTTTTTTTTTTAGTTTAGAATTTAAAATTACAAGAAATGTAAACTCAAAATTCCGAGATATAAACTCAAAATTGTGAAATATAAGTTAGATATAAATAAGATATTAATTTAGAATTGTAAGGTATAAATTTAGAATTTTGAGATATAAAGTCAGACTTCTGAGATATAAACTAGATATTAAAAAAAACATTCAGAATTTAGATGGTTTATTTTTATTTTTTTAGTTCAGAATTCAGTTAAGAGATATACACTGAGAATCATGAGATATGAACTCAACATTTCGAGATAGAAACTCTGAATTGCATAAATTCTGAGATTTATGAGATCTAAATTAGATATAAGACAAATTTAGAACTGCAAGATATACATTTAGAATTTTGAGTTATAAACTCTGAGATAGAATTCTGAGATATAAACTGAGAATATGATATAAAAGTTAGATATAAATAAGATATAAATTCAAAATTGCAAGATATAAATTTAGAATTCTGAGATATAAACTCAAAATTCAGAGATAAATATAAATAAGATATAAGATGAGAATTCCAATATGTAAAGTGAGAATTCAAGATATGAACTGAGAATTCTGAGATATACATTAGAGGTTAAAAAAAAATGTAGTATCAGAATTTGAAGGGTTTTTTTGAGTTTAGAACTCAAGACATGAGACAAAAAATGGAAAATTCCAAGGTATGAACTGAGAATTCCAAGATATAAACCAGAATTGTGAGATGTAAATTAGATATAAAAAAGTTATAAAGTCAGAATTGAAAGGGTTTTTTTACTATAGAACTCAAGTTGTGAAACTAAAAACTAAAAATTCCAATATATAAACTGAGAATATAAACTCAAGAGTTTTGAGATATAAATTAGATTAAAAAAGAATAGATCATAATGTTTTTTTTTTATATAGAACTCAGAAGACAAAAAACTTTCCAAAATAAACTAAACCAGAATTGTGAGATCTAAATTAAATATAAAACAGAATTGTGAGATCTAAATTAGATATAAAAAAAAGTTATAAATTCTGAATTGAAATGGTGTTTTTTTTTTTTTTTTTTTTTTTTTTTTTTTAGTATAGAACTCAAATTATGAGACAAAAAAACTAAAAATTCCAATATATAAACTGAGAATTCCAAGGTATGAACTGAGAATTCTGAGATATAAGCTCAGAATTCCAATATATAAACCAGAATTGTGAGATGTAAATTAGATATAAAAAAGTTATAGTCGGAATTGAAAGGTTTTGTTTTTTTTTAGCCTAGAACTCAAGTTGTGAAACAAAAAACTGAAAATTCCAATATGTGAACTGAGAATTCCAAGATATAAACTCAAGAGTTTTGAGATATAAATTAGATAAAAAAAAAAAGATAAAATATCAGAATTTGAAGGTTTTTTTGAGTTTAGAACTCAAGACATGAGACAAAAAATGGAAAATTTTGAGATATGAACAGAGAATTCTGAGATACAAACTGTGAATTCCAAGATATAAACCAGAATTGTGAGATGTAAATTAGATATAAAAAAAGTTATACATTCTGAATTGAAATGTTTTTTTTTTTAGTATAGAACTCAAGTTATGAGACAAAAAACTGAAAATTCCAATATATAAGCTGGGAATTCCAAGGTATGAACTGAGAATTCTGAGATATAAACTGAGAATTCCAAGATATAAACTTGAGTTTTTAGATATAAATTAGATTTAAAAAAAAAAAAAAAAAGATATCAGAATTTGAAGGGTTTTTTGAGTTTAGAACTCAAGACATGAGACAAAAAATGGAAAATTCCAAGGTATGAACTGAGAATTCTGAGATATAAACTGTGAATTACAAGATATAAACCAGAATTGTGAGATGTAAATTAGATGTAAAAGTTGATACAAATACAAATATAAACTCAAAATTCAGAGATATAAACTTTAGAAATATAAAATTCTCAGATATTAACTGATAAAATTCCAAGATATAAACTCAGGAATTCCTAGATATATAAACAAAGTTACAAGAAATAAACTTATTCTGATATATAAACTCAAAACTGCAAAATATAAATGAACAATTCTAAGGAGAAAGTCCAAGCCGTGAGATATAAACTTGCACTTCTGGGTTTATAGCTCACAATTCTGATTAGACTTTAAGAATTGTGAGATAAATTTACCTTTATTTAATTATCTCTCTTTTTATTCTGTGGTGGAAACAAATTTCCATGTCTCTCACCCATAATGAAGATAAATGATATTTTCCAAAAGCAAATCCCAATTCTTGGACCATTTCAGATCTTCTGCATTGTGATTTTCATGATGATGAAGCTCTGACATTTTCTTGTGTGTTTGCTCTGGCTTGCATTTATTTAACAGCCCAATGGTCTGTATGTTGTTTTCCGTACAGCATTCTCTGGCTGTCCTCATGGAGAAGATGTTTGCGGCCGGTCCGCACTTCGTTCGGTGCATCAAGCCCAACCGAAGCAAGCAGCCCGATCAGCTGGACAGTAAACTGGTGATGGATCAGGTGGGTTAAACTGGGTCCCTTCAGGATGTGCAGTGGAGCTCTGCTGCATTTGGCCCTGTTTGTGGCCTCTTTTTATTTTCCACAGTGGAGCCAAATGCGTTCTCAGATTTTCCTGCCCTCCGGTGCAGTCTGAGCTCCGTGAGCTCTACTTAAAATCTGGAAGCCTTTTAGTGTTAAGATGGAGCTCGATCCAAATCCCTGTAATGATACGGGAGCCGCTGGGTTTGTGTTTAAAGGCCAATATGGACTAAACGCTGCATTACGCAGTTATCTTGTTGAAGCCACTAGTTCGTTGATGCATTGTAGATTTTAACACTTTTTAAAGTGTTTTTTTTTTTTTTTTTTATAACTAGTCAGTACTATATTAGGGTTCTTCTTAGGGTTCTTGTTGCTAAAGTGTTCTGGATGGTTAGTAATAGTAGTAAGTAGTAACTAGCAACTATTGTTTTCTGTTCTTATCAGATCTTTGTCAGATCAGTTTATCCTGTTCAAATGACATCATTTGTTTCTATCGCTGCGTGTATGTTTATACATAAACAGCTAAGTCACATGGTCAGATGATGTACAGCCTTGGAATGTACAGTTCCATTCAGTACATCAGCAGTACTGTTAAAAAAAAAAAAGTGCAATGCTGACGCCTGCTGGAGATTTGTGCAAGTACAGTTTGCAGCCTATAAGAATCATTTATATTATATATCATAATTCAGAATAAAATGACACTTTTTTTTTTTTTTAATTTTAATATAAAACATTATATATATTACGTAATAAATGTGCAATGTCTTATTACATTTTAGCTAATAAATTTATTATAGTACAATTTATATTAAAATAATATTTTATATGTAAAATGTTATTTTATATAATATTTTATATTTATATTAAAATAATATTTTATATATAATAAATATGTATATAATATATGTCTATATAATATACATATTCTATAATTTAATTTATTTATTTTAATTAAATATAGCTCACAATGATACTTTCTATTTGTTGGTTATTTTTGAAGCTGGGCACTAAAATTGTATGTGATGTTTATTGTTTATTGTTTTATTATTTATTATTATTATTATTATTATTATTATTATTATTACAGATATTGTAATATCAAATATAACATGAATTTAGTAAATCTATTATTATTATTGTTGTTATTAATTATTTAAACCATTTATTTTATTATTATTATTATTATTATTATTATTATTACTATATATTTAAATACATTTTATATAAAAATATTAACAGATACTAATGTAACAAGTATATAACATTAATTAAATTATTTATTATTTAATTAATATATATTCATTTATTTTTTTTTTTAATATATTTTAGATTATAGATAATGTAATTGTTTTATATTTAAATATTATTTTTCAGTCTTTTTTTTGGTCGTAGCATTGTATGTAATGTTGTAACATAAATATATATATATATATATATATGTGTGTATATATATATATATATATATACATATATATATATATATATATACATACAGTATATACAGTAGTCAACATTTGAAGCGGATCAAAACCCTTCATCAAGGTTGTTCTAAAACCAAAGCTAAAACCTGTTTTTGTTTTAGGACAACGTTTTAGGACACTACTGTGTGCATATATATATATATATATATATATATATATATATATATATATATATATATATATATATATATAAGAACTGTGGCAATGTCTCCAAGATGCTTCAAGAGACCTACCTGCAAAGCTACCTGAAAAATTTTGCACAAGTGCACATAAGGCAAAAGCTGCAGTAAACCCAAAGAATGGTCACATCAAATGTTGATTTCATTTAGTTAATAGAAGGTAATTGATAAATAAAATCTATTTATGACAGCATCCTCATTTTACAGCATTTTTACACAAGTGCCTAAAACTTTTAACAGTGCTGCAGCTTTGCAGGTAGATTTCTTGAAGCATCCTGGAGACTATGTCACAGTTCTTCTGGATTTAGTCTGGCTGAGTTTGTTCTGTTTCTTCAAGTCATTCCAGACAGACTGGATGATGATATCATCGCTGTTGTCAGACTCCTTGTGCAAACAAAAATCACACTGGATTATTACGATTAATGGCAAAATGAATGTTTGGAAATGTAATCTGATATTTCCTACTGACACACTACAGCAAAAGACCGACTTTAACTGACTTTAAACCATTTTTTAGCTAATGAAAATACTAGTGGCCTAAGACTTTTGCACAGTACTGTGTGTATATATATGTGTATATATATATGTATGTATATGTATGTGTATGTGTATATGTGTGTATATATACACGCACATACATACAGTCATGTGAAAAAGTTAGGACATAATCAGGACATAATAAAAAATGATCTGGTCCTTGCCAGTTCTTAAAATGTGGAAAATAAATCCTCAGATAAACATCATTACATGACATCACACTGTGTCACTATTTATTTAAGAAAAATACAGCCAAGAGGGAAAGGCCATGTGTGACAAAATTAGAACACCCTATGAGTCAACTGCCTGTAGATCCAATAACTTGAAGCATTCATTTTCTGTGTGACTTTATCAGTCTCTCACATCATTCTGGAGGAATTTGAACCACCCTTCTTTTCAACGTTGAGTTCATTGAGGTTTGTGGGCATTTGCTTATGCACAGCTCTCACCACAGCATTTGAGTCAGGATGAGCTCTGGGCTATTGCAATGCCTTGATGCTTTTCTTTTCAGCCATTCTGTTGTAGATTTGCTGGTGTGCTTGGGACCATTGTCCTGTTGCAAGACCCAATTTTAGCCCAACTTTAGATGTCGGTCAGATGCCCTCGCATTTGACTCTAGAATACTTTGATATACAGAGGAGTTCATGACCAACTCAATGACTGTGAGGTGCCCAGGTCCCGTGGCTACAAAACAAGCCCAAAATTATCAGCTCTCCTCCAGCATGCTTGTCTTTTGGTATGAGGTGTTTGTGCTGATATGCTCTTTATGTTTTCACCAAACTTGGTGCTGTGCCTTATGGCGAAACATCTCCACTTCAGTTTCGTCTGTTCAAAGGACATTATTCTAGTAGACTTGTTTTGTTCGGATGCAACTTTGCAGACCTAAACTGTGCTGCAATGTCTTTTTTTTTTTTTTTTTTTTTTTTTTTTTTTTTAAGATAGAAGAGGCTTTCTTCTGCCAAGCCTTCCAAACATGCAATTTTGTCCCATATTTTTCTAATGGTATCGTCATGAACTTTATCATTTAACATGTTAACTGAGGCCTGTAGAGTCTGAGGTGTAGTTCTTGGGTTGTCTGCCATTTCTCTGAGCTGTACACGGTCTGATCTTGGGATGAATTTTCTGGGATGTCCACTCCTGGAAGGAGAGGTGTCTGTTTTAAACGTCTTCCACTTGTGAATAAACTTCAATTTGTTTGGAAATGCCCGTGCTCCAAAAATTCTGTGTGATCTCAGATTGATGGCAGCAACAATTGCTTCTCTAGAAGGATTGCTGATGTCTTACCTCCTTGGCATTGTGTTAACACACACCTGAAGGCTCCAGACCAGCAAACTGCCAAAGATATTGTTTTTATAGAGGCGCCCAGACTTGCTGATGATCAGTGAATCAAAGGTATTTGATTATCAGCGCTTGAGTGTTATTTACCCTCTTAATTCCAATGTTAACAGTAAGAATGTCCTAACTTTGTCACACATGGCTTTTCCATTTCGCTTTTATTTTTGTTCAGTAAATAATGACACGGTGCAATTTGTCATGTGTTGTTGTTCTTGTTTTTTTTTTTTTTTTTTTTAAAATGACAACCTAATACGGAAAACCATGGAATTCAATAGGGTGTCGTAACTTATATATATATATATATAAAAAACACTACCGTTCAAAAGTTTGGGGTCAGTACATTTTTGTTTCTTTTTTTCTTTTTCTTTTTTTTTTTTAAGAAATTAATACTTTTATTCACCAATTAAAAGTTTATCAAAAGTTAATAATAAATAATTTACATTGTTATAAAATATTTATATTTTGAATAAACACTGTACATTTTAAACTTATTCATGAAAGAATCCTGAAAAAAAAAAAAATCACAGGTTCCAAAAAATATTTGGCAGCACAACTGTTGATATTATCCAACATTGATCATTCTAATAATAAATCCGCATATTACAATGATTTCTGAAGGATCATGTGACACTTAAGACTGGAGTAACAGCTGATAAAAATTCAGCTTTTCATCACAGGAATAAACTCTATTTTAAAGTATGTTAAAATAAAAAACATTATTTTATATTGTAAAAACATTTTTTCTATATTTTTAATCAAATAAATGCAGCCTTGATGAGCATAAGAGACTTCTTTAAAGACTATTACAAGTCTTACTGACCCCAAACTTTTGAACGGTAGTGTATATATATATATATATACACACACACATATATACGCATATATATATATATATATATATATATATATATATATATATATATATATATATTATTATATATTATTATTATTATTATTATTATTATTATTATTATTATTATTATTATTATTATTATTACAGATATTGTAATATCAAATATAACATGAATTTAATAAATCTATTATTATTGTTATTAATTATTTAAGCCATTTATTTTATTTATTTTATTATTATTATTATTATTATTATTATTACTATATATTTAAATACATATATATATATATATATATATATATATATATATATATATATATATATAATATGCAATAATTGCACAATTCTAAAAACAAAAACACACTGCATGATCAAACATTTATGTGATATATAATATATATAATATAATACATATAAAAATGTAAAAACATCAGGCCCTGAATAAGTGTCTAAAAATCCTGATTGGAGTATCTCTATAAATAATTCTACATGATAATAGAAGCCTTTAAAAAGATCAGTATCGGTGATCGGATCGGCAGATATAGCTTCCTGTGATCGGTGATCGGCCTCAAAAAAAGCTTGATCGGAGCACCTCTAGTATATGTGTATATGTGTGTGTGTGTGGATATTACCTTTATGATACTATTGGTATTTTTAATACTAGGATATTGTAGGTTATTTTTGAAGCTTGGCAGTAAAAAAAAAAAAAACATCTGCTTTTGTTGCAAAATCCTTTGTGCTTCATGGAAGCCTGAAAGTTGTATTGGGTTTGGAACCTCATGCGAGTGAATAATGACAGAGGTGTTTTATTTTTGTGTGAACTCTCCCATTAAAAGTGATCTAATGTCACCTTACATAATCTCAGTTGTCCAGTCCGTCATATTCACGTTGTGATTGTCTTTTTCCATCTCCTCTAGCTGAGATACAATGGCCTAATGGAAACCATCCGAATCCGGCGGGATGGTTTCTCGTGGCGTCCGACGTTCAGGGAGTTTGCAGAGAGGTTCGTGTGCAGGCAGGAAAACTGACATTTATGAGTTCATTACATCAGATTTTTGTGACTCACATTTCTGTCCTGTAGGTACAACATTCTGCTGCTGAAACCGGATCTCCCAATGGACAAAAGCAGGTCTGAACAACAGATACATCAGTGTTGTGTTAAAGTCAAGATATTTACTAATACTAATATTAGTTTTTTTTGCATGAGAGGGAGAAGATCCCTGTTATTTAGTTTCACCGTAATGGATTTTTTGTTTGTTTTCTGTTGCTTTCAGTTGCATGTCAATCCTCAACAGCACTGAACTCTCTGGCTGGAAGTGTGGGTAAGTCTGAACACGCTGGAACCTGTTTAGTCAAGTAAATCAAATTATATGGATTATTAGTGGTAATTGAGGCATGCATTATTGTTATTATTGTTTACGTGCTGGTTTAATGACTTGAACAAACCCCAAACCACTCACATTTTTATTCGGAAAGTGTAAGCCCTGTCATAAATAAACTTTTTGATAATAATTAAATTATAGTACATACATAAATGCATAGTGTGTGTGTGTAATATGTGGTAATATGTGTAATGTATAACTTACCATTTTTAAAAAATATATTTATTATTTAAATTGAATTAAAATAACCGTAAAAATGTAAAATAAAATAAATATAAAAATTATTAAAATAATAACATAATAACAAAAAAATATAATAAATATACATAAATTACCCTTCATAATTAATTAAATTATTTAAAAGTGTGTAATAATTTTACATAGATTTAAATTTTACATTATTTATTTGTTGCATTATTTATATATATATATAAATGTTTATTAGTTATATTTTATATTTTAATAAAATTTATATTTTAATTCTGTTTTTATCATATTTTATTTTTTAAAAAATTTATATTTTATATTATATTTATGTATTTTATTTATTAAATAATGTGTATTATATATTATATAATGTGTAGTGTATGTATGTATGTGTGTATATATATATATATATATATATATATATATATATATATATATATTTAACTATTTTATCATTTATTACATTTAAAAATGTTTAATATTACATATATTTAAATTTGACTTTATTATTTGTTGCATTGTGTATTTGTATAAATTGTATAAGTTGTATAAATATTTATTATTTATATTTTATATTTTAATTTATATTTTATTTGTTTATAATATTTTATTATTTTTTATGTAATGTTTATTGCATAATAAATATGCATAACTTTTATAATTTATTAAATTATTTAAAAAGTTTAATATATGTAATGTATAACTTACCAATTTTTTTTTAAAGAATACTTATTTAAAGTAAAATGTGAAAACTTTGTCTCAAATTTAAAAATGTAAAATAAAATAAACAATTTTTTTTCAAAACATAATAATAGTAACAGTTCCAAATTCATATGCTATTTCTATTCATAAAATCTATGTTTTGTAAGTCCTGTCAGGATTGTTAGGTTTGTAGAATTTTTCACAGGATGTAACATGTTTTCATGACGTTTTATTTGGCTTGAGCATTAGGTGATAAAATAATATGAGCCGATAAATTAGATATTTTAATGCTTCAGATAATACTGACTTCGAGCAAGTCACAGCAGTTCTCCTGTGCTGCTCTTTCAGGTCGTCGCGTTTGTTTTTCAAGTACTGGCACCAGGAGGAGTTGGCCCGACTGCTGGAGACACTGGGACGAGCGGCACTTGTCATTCAGAAGAGTAAGGAGCAATTAAATTTGTTTGTTTATCCCCTCAACAATCCTGTATTAAATACTGGGGAGCACACATGACAGCACATGAAAGCTCTTGGCTCACAGTTTGACGGTTTTATAGCATCCTGAATCACCTGTCAAAGAAACATACTTACGAAAACACTCATGAGAACAAGTTCAGACATGAACTCAGGTGTTCCAGGTCTTTACCCAAATATGTGGCTAATGTACTAATATAAATAAAGGCACAGACTGAACGAGACGACCTTATAAAACATCTTTTGTTCTTGCCATGTTTTTCCCCTGACATTCCCTCATAATGTTGAGGCTTGTTTCATCAAAGGTCATGGCTGTTTTCAATGACTGTTTTCCATCTTCTGACCATTAGTTAGAGTTATACAGGCTGTATTTGTGACTGTACCTTTAAGACTTTTGTTTTTGAACTTTTGTAAGCTTTTGTAACATTATACAGAAATCATAGAAATTAATATTTTTATTTAGCAGGGATACTTTAAATTGATCAAAAGTGATGATAAAGACATTTATAATGTTGCAAACAATTTCTATTTCGGATAAATGCTGTTCTTCTGAACTTTCTATTCATCAAAGAAACCTGAATAAATTCTGCTTCGCTGTTTTCAACAATAATAATAAGAAGAAGAAAAATAATAGTAATAATATTATGTTTTTTGATCAGCAAATCAGAATATTAGAATGATTTCTGAAGGATTGTGTGACTGGAGTAATGATGCTAAAAATTCAGCTTTGAAATCACAGAAATAAATTACATTTTTAAAAATATTTAAATAGAAAACAGTTATTTTAAATAGTAAAAATATCTCAGAATATTACTGATTTTGCTGTACTTTGGATCAAATAAATGCAGATTTGGTGAGCAAGAGAGACTTTAAAAACATTAAGTCTGGTAGTGTAAATATGGGTGGTCATACACTATTTATATAAACCTCCCATATTTTTCAATATTTAATAATGCATTTATTTGATCAGAAGCACAGTAAAAATGATATTGTGGAATATTTTTAGAATTTAAAATAAGTGCTTTCTATTTGATTTATGTATTTTAAGGAAAGAAATTATAGAAATTAATTTTTATTTAACTTTAAATGGATCAAAAGTGATAATAAAGACATCTATAATGTTACAAAAGATTTCTATTTCTGATAAATGCTGTGATCAAAGCTCTTCAGATTTTTTTTAAATATAGTTATTATAAAGTTCAAAATAACAGCATTTATTCCAAATCTTTTGTAAGTTTATAAATGTCACTTTTGATCAATTTAATGTGAGCCTGAGAAATAAAGGAAGAAATTGCTTTTTAAACTTAAAATAAATTTTAAATACATTTTAAATTTCAAATTTTAAAATTTCAGATTTTTACATTTTAAATTTCAAATTTCAAAATTTCAAATTTTAAATCTGAAAAGCACAACTGTTTTCAACATTGATAATCTCAAATGTTTCTTGAGCAGCAATTTAGCATATTAGAATGATTTTTGAAGGATCATGTGACTGAATACTGGAGTAAAAAAATGCTAAAAATTCAGCTTTGATCACAGTAATAAAATACATTTTAACAGATATTCACACAGAAAACGGTTCTTTTAAATGGTAAAAATATTTCAATATTTTTGTTTTCACTGTTTTTAAACAAATAAATACAGCTTTAATAAATAATTTTAAAAAAAAATCTGACCTTTTCAGTTTTGAACAATGTGTATTTTCACATTTATCTTTGTATAATTCATTGCTGTAAGATGAAAATAATTCAGTCTTAATTATATTGCTGTAAACATGACTTATACTTGTTTAAACAGTGTGTTTAACACTGCATCTCTTGTTGTGTAGATTACCGCGCTCGGATCTGCCGGAGGAGGTATCTGGCCCTGCTGGCGGAGATACGGCGACAGCGTCAGGCTCAGCGGGAAAGAGAGGAGCGTGAGGAGGAGGAGAGAAGGAGACAGCAGCTGGAGGAGGAGAGGAAGAGACGTCTGGAATTGGAGCAGGAGAATCTGCGTAAGGACTGTCCTCTGTGTTCACCGCAGCGTCAGTGCTGATAGCAGTGGTGTGTGTTAAAGTCGTTTGTTTTTGTGTGTGTGTTTACAGGACCGGCGTCTCCACCGGTGCCCCTGCCGAGAAAGAAGAAGCCGGAGCCCAGGCCGCGATCAGTGCTGAGCGTCATCCCGAAAGCATCGCATCTGGCACCTGTCCCACGGCCCCGCAGCAAACTCTTTGAGGTGTGACATCAGTAGTTTATCCAGTAAAATATTACACCTAAATTTATGAGATTGCCTCCTCAACCTAGCAATTTAAAGATTATTTATGTGCCAAGTCACTTTTCTTGTCAGTATTAGAGCTCAAACATGTTTCACACCCCCTAACCTTTCATTCATTTGTTTATTCATTAATTCATTCATTCATATAAAACATTGTGTTATTATAAATAGTAAATAGTCACATTAATATTAATAATAAATAAATAGTTTCACCCAAACAATAAATAAAATGCATATTATTATTATTATTATTATTATTATTATTATTATTATTATTATTAATAAATAAAAATATTATATTATTAATAATAATGTTATTGTATTTTATTCATAGAAAATGTTTTCTATAAATAAATACATTCATCCAAATAATAAATAAAATATATAATGATAATAACTATTATTATTATGATAGTGATATTAGAAAAAAAAACCTATTAATAATAATGCTATATTTTATTCATAGAAAATGTTTTGTATAAAAAAAATTATCCAAATAATAAATAAAATAAAATATATAATAATAATAATAATAATAATAATAATAATAATAATAATAATAATAATAGTTGTTGTTGTTGTTGTTATTGTTATTGTTATTATTATTATTATTATTATTATTATTATTATTATAAAACTATTCTATTAATATAATATTAATAATAATATTGTAATATTTTATTCATATAAAAGTTTTGTATGTTTATTTATTATTAGTGTTATTATAAATAATAGTCATTTTTACAGTAATAATAAATTACATTAATACAAATAAAATATATGATCATAATATATTGAGAAATAATATTAGTAGTAGTAGTGTTATAATATTTTGTTCATAATGAACTTTTTGTTTACCTTTTTTTTATTAGTTTATCATAAATAGTAATTTATATTATTAATAAATAAATTCATGCAAATAATAAAATAATGAATAATTGATATTATTATTCTTGGTTTATTATTGTTAATAGATGATGATGATGATAACAATAATATGAATGTTATTGAAGTTATTATAAATAGTAGTCACGTTTCTATTCATAATAATAAATACAAATACTAAAGTACATGATGATAATAATGTGATATTGGAAAATGTTATAATAACATTACTATTAATAATATATTTTATTCATACCAAACCTTTTTGTATGTTTACTGTAGTTTATTATAAATAGTCACATTTTATGTTAATAAGTATATACATTTATGCAAATAATAAAATTATAATAATAATACACTGTTAATATTATTATTATTATTGTTGTTTTATTTTTTAAAAATAATGAATACTTATAAAAAATATATATATTTATATTAAATATATATTTATTTATATTAAATATATTTATTATTATTATTGTTATTAATATTATTGTATTGCCTTTCTAAAATGTTTCTCGCATGTTATTTTTTGTGATCGATAATATGCCACATTACAGGATCTTTTTTTTTTAATATAAATTTTAATAGTTTTGAATTGAGTTTTGAATTAATTTTCATTTTTATATTTTCCATTTTAAAGTTTTAACAATTTTGTGGGGGTTTTTTTGTAATTTTTATTTGTTTTAGGTTTTTTTTTTTTTTTTTTTTGGTTTAAATCTCTGTATAGTTTTTATTAATTTTTATTTCAGTTGAAATAAAATATTTTATTTATTTTATTTCAGTAAACGTCTATTTTATTTCAGGGTTTTATGGTTTTAATTTCCCTGACTTTGTCTCATGCTCGTTTTCGTTTGTGGTCAGGCGACTCCGTTTGATAACGAGCTGAATGAAAACGTTCACCTGGACGTGTCTCTGGTGCTTCAGCCGATCGATGAAGAGCGAATTAAAGAGAAACACCTGAAGAAGACCAACACCATCCGCTGGTTCAAAGAGACGCAGGTGCGGAAGCTGACCAGAGACGGCGAATTCCCCAGCTGGTTCCACGGCATGATCACGCGCAGGTCTGCTTTCATCCTCCCTCTTAAATTCATGTGAACTCTGAAGATACAGTGTTTATGATGTGCTGACTGGAACATTGATTTCTCAGACAAGCAGAAGATCTCCTGATCAACAAACCTCTCGGTTGGTTCTTGGTGCGCGTCGGTCAGAGCCGGGAGGGTTTCACACTGACCTTCAAGTACGTTATGCCAAAACATGTCACAATTAACATACTAGTACATAGGTAAAGGTGCTAAAAATCACCTTTTTGGTTTTGCTTTAAACAGTGATATTTCATCATAAAAAGACCATGAACATTTAAGGAGTTTACATAAGCTTACATGGTGTAAACGTACTTGGTCACTGAATTTCAGCAACAGGATATGATGCTTTTTTCCTTTTACTTATTTTATTATTATTATTATTATTATTATTATTATTATTATTATTATTATTATTATTATTGTTACTACTACTACTACTACTACTATCATTATTATTAAAAACGTATAATTTATATAAATTTTAGTGTTACTATTTATTGGTAATTTATTATTATTAATTTAGATAACATTTGCTTTATTATTAAAACATATAATTTATATTAAAAAAAATATTTTTACGATTTATTGCCATTATTATTATTATTATTATTATTATTATTAATTTAGATAACAACATTATTATTATTATTATTATTATTATTAATTTAGATAACAACATTATTATTATTATTATTATTATTATTATTATTATTATTATTATTATTATTATTACAAAATTATAATTTATAAAAGTAAAAATTACTTCACTATTTATGTATATATGTATGTACGTGTGTGTGTGTGTTCTGGTATATATGGTTTATGAGGATGTGTATACACAGGATGTGTATAGAAAATACGGTTTGTACAGTATAAAAACCATTACGCCTATGGAGAGTCCCCGTAAACCACAAATGCAAGAGCGTGTGTGTGTGTATTTATATATACATAACTAAACACAGTACACACATATAGTATGTAAGCAAACTTTTATTTTGGATGCGATTTAATAATGATTTGACAGCCCTAGTATTTTTACTATTTATTGTGAATATTTATTATTAACATTTGCATTATTATTAAAAAATAATTATAATTTATATAAAAATTGTATTTGTACTATTTACTACAAATGTATAATTATTATTATTAATTTAGATAACATTTATTATTATTATTATTATTATTATTATTATTATTTATTATTATTATTATTATTAAAAATTATTTATATAAAACTTGTATGTTTACTATTTATAGTGAATTTATTATTATTTATTTAGATAGTAGTGTTGTTGTTGTTGTTGTTATTGTTATTATTATTATTATTATTATTATTATTATTATTATTAACAATATATTTTATTCATATTTAGTTTGTATTTTTTTTATATTGCTATGAAGAATATAGTAACATTCATTTTTATATTTTTATATAAACAAAATGATGATAATGACTGATAATATGGCATAAAAAAATTTAAACAGTATTGTTTATATGAATAACAAATACATATGTGATGCGATCTAGGAAAACCCAACACATGGTGAAATTTGACCTTTTTTTAGGTTTTGAGACCATATAAAAGCTGGGTTCAAGCCCTTTCCAAAACTTCTTATTTTGTCTTGTTTTTATTTTGTCTTTGTATTTATTTGGGCTTGAACGTAACCAAAGTTAAGTTCTATCTTAAGTTGGCTTATAGTGATGATTTAATGAATGGAATTTTGAGAAAAACGGCTTTGAAGTGAGACGACTTTCACTTTCACTTTACGGATTTAACAAGAGCGGTCTGTCAAGTTAGGAGCGCTACTGCATCATTACACAAACACACTAACGTTATTTATCATGTACATAGTATGCAAACTTTTGATCACCCACTTTGTTCAGATAGCACAAATAATGCAGCCTAGCTTGTAGTATAAACGAGCGCAGCACAACTGTTCGTGCACTGTGCTTAAACAGGCTGTCATCAGACTCCTCCTCTTTAGTAACTTCATCCGATCCTTCATCTCTGGATGTGAAATAACATAATGTCTGTTATAACATCTTTTAGGGCACTGACATCACCAAGATTGAGCAGATTGAGACGAGTAAGATCAGTTAAGTGAGCAGCTGCAGTGCTTTAGACGGCGTTGTTGTGCTCTGCCATTTCACCATATTAAAAAAAATAAAAAATACTTTGCGTGCCATAGTTTACACAGGACTGGTGGAGAATGTGAATTGATACACCTTTACTAAATATGTTACGTGGTTTATTTTGATAGGTTCACTGTTTTTGTGGTGTTAAGCGAAAGCACCTCAGCAGAGCGTTCTTAGCATAAGAGAAAGACAGTCATTTCTGCTTGCTGCAATAAATGGCTATTTTTCTGCACTAAACAAGTGAATTTCACCAAGATATTTTCAGAGATGATAGACAAGATGTTATAGAATGGTAATTTCATAACCTCATTTTGACAAAAAAAAGAATTACATTTGATCTATTTTTCGAATTTCCTGAAAACTTCCCAGCGCAACATCCAATGGGTTTTCTGAGATCACATCTCACATAAATAAATAAATAAATAAATAAATACAAATAGTATATGTTAATATTAATAATAATAAGTATTATTATTGTCATCAATAATAATTGGCAAAAACTAAAATATTTAATTTATTTAAATATATTTTAAATATAAAATTAAATATTAAAATGTTAAATATAAAATATATACATTTTATATTAAATATTAAATTGTATTTTTCGATTTTGTAATTATTATAAAATAATATACAAATATTATTATTAATATTTGTCATTATTAATATTCCGTTTAAAAAAAAATTTATACATAACCTATTTTGGTGATAATACAGTGTAAAAAAAATTTAATATAATAATAATAATAATAATAATAATTAAAAAGTATTATTCAGAATTATTGTTTTCATTTTTGTTTAATTGAATTATAGTATATTGTTTTATTTGTGTATTTTTATGGATTGATTGATTGTAATATTCAGGGGTGCTGATCGCTGCCGTCACTATATGGTGGAGATGCAGAGCAATGGGAAGTATGTGATTCTTGGAGAGGATCGGGCTCATTCCTCTCTCACAGATTTGGTCCAGTATCACACTCAGGTGGGCATCAAGCCCTTCATGGAGTTGCTGACGGTGCCCTGCGGTCAGGTGAGTGTCCTGCGCTCCATTAAGGGCTTTCACAGCTGTTTGCTTCAGTATATAGAGAGAGTGACATTGGTTGGTTTGTGTGTGTGCAGATGTGCGATCAGGAGCCTGACTATGAGGAGCTCAGAGCTTTTACATCATCATCATCATCATCATCATCATCATCGTTGCCAGCGGTGGAGCATCCTGCTGAGGATCGGGACATGGACACGGGTTCACATAAAGTGCACTTGCAGATGCAGAGACTCTTCCTGCCGCCGGGAGGAAACTCAAACACAGACTCACACAAACCACCGGTGCTTAAGCGCATCTCTGACCGCCGCAGACGGGTCGAAGCTCAGATGGAGCACAAGGAGGACGATCCGACTGCTGAGAACAGACCGTTCCCACGACTCTACCCGTCCATACGACTGGCCATGAGAGAAATACAGCAGATACAACAGGTACAAACACACACACACACACACACACACACACAGGACATACACAACATATATAGGCCGGGTTAGTTTTTTACAATTTTTAAAGCAGTGAATGTTTCTTAGGATGAATTTCTGTCTTTCTTTCTTTATTTTTATTAAGTTTGTTTACACAGAAACATCAAAGCCTTAACTAGAAATATATGTGGTGGTGATCATAGTAATATATAAAAAAATATATATTTTTAAAAATATTATACGTTTTATAATTCATAATACATTTTTATAAAATGTATAAATAACTATAATGTTTCTAATACACATTATTTTCATTTTTTAATCTTTGCATATTAGTAGTATCATATATATTAGTAGAATTGTATTTTCCATTATAATTAATGTCAATAATATTAATGTTAGAAAATGTTATAATATAAAAAAAAATATCTAAAATGAATACATTTTAATAAATAGTATGTATTTTAATTAATAATAATTATTATAATAAATAATAAGAATATATAAATTATATAAATAAAATACTAAATCCAAAATTGTATTTTATTTAAAATAAAATAATTTATTTTTATTTTATTTAAAATTTTATTTTATAAGTAAATTTATTAAATTAGTAATTTTTTTCAATAAGTAAATTAGAATAGTATAACAAAATATACTGTAAAACATTTTAGAAGTTTATGTATTTCTAAATTAATAAATACATAATACTATTATATAAATACATATTATGTATACAACGTGTGTGTGTATATTTGTATGTATGTAGTATGTATGTATGTGTGTGTGTGTGTGTGTGTGTGTGTATATATATATATATATATATATATATATATATATATATATATATATATATATATATATATATATATATATATATAAAAATATAAATATATATAAGCATTTTTAATCATATCTAAAACATTACCATCATATCTACTAAACGTACACACACACACACGTGTGTGTGTGTACGTTTAGTAGGCATGATGGTAATGTTTTAGATATGATAAATTAAAAATTAAGAAATATTATTATTGTCAGCAATAATTGGCAAACTTACATTATTTAATATATTTCAAATATTAAAAATTAATTCAATATTGAAATAATAAATACAACTTACGTAAAAAATTGTACATAGTGTTGGTAATAATTAATACAAGAATGTATTATATTATATTGTAAAAATATTTATTAAAATAATTTATATACAAGTTATAAATTATATATTTTTATATAATAATTTAAAATAATACATTTGAATAAATAGTACAGATTTATATTAATAATAAAAATATACAAACATTTTCTGAAAGTTATGGACACTTGAGAAATGAACCTTCAGCTAATGAATAAATAAATAGTATATATTTAAATTACCATTAATACACACACTAATTAACATTAAACACATGCATATAATATGAAACTAAATATAATAAAAACATTCAATGAAATGTCTAATAATAATAACGATATATTGTAAAAAAATATTATGAGTTCGTATTACTTATATAAATACTAATAGTACTAGTAATAATCAAATTATTAATTAAAAAAATTGAATGTAGTATTCATTTATATTAATAATATGCAAAAACATTCTAAAAAATGCCCTTGTCGTGCGAACGTAAGTGAACCTTCAGTTCAAGTTTTGTTTCTGTTTTGCTCCTGATGGTAAAGCTGCGGTTGTTCAAACACAATCGCACAATATTTCAGCACGTTTGCGTAATAAACCGTTTTCCTGTCAGTAGAGAAAAGCCTCATTTTAGCTGCAGGCTAAATGCCACCTAGTGGGAGTGAACTGATAAGCGGCAGATCTGCATTTTCATCAGTTTGTTCTTGTTCAGACAAAAGCGCAATGAACCGACACAAACTCGATCTGTTCCCCAAACTGGAATTTTCCCCAATGATTCATGTTGCTTCAAATCCCATGTTTTTCCAGCACTTCCAAGATCAAATCAAAGTGTCCTCCGGCAAAGCTTCCAGCTCGTGGAAGAGGACGGGTGAGTTATCAATCAGTCTTTCATCCATAAACCCACAGGATGTGCTGTCTTCATATCAGCTCATATTTACTTCATTATGTGTTAAGTTTCATTAAATCCTATCATATATACATAGTTAGCTTTTCTCATTTTTAGAGTTTGACAGCCTTATAAATAAATCAATCTAATAAATAAATCTAATCTTTAATTCTTTAATCTGTTTGTTTAGGATGTAAATCTATTATTTTGTTGTATTTTCTTTGTTTCAGATGCATGACACTGTGGAGACTGAAACTACAGATGTTTTAATGCTGCTATCTGTGATCTTATTTTTTTTTTTAGGTTTATGTAAATGTTAACAACATTTTAATTCTGTTGTTGTGGTGAAAACTACTCAGTAACTTAGATTTTAACTTAATTTTTATTCTTGGTTGAAATGTTATGTATTTGTATTTAATGTAAAAGATGTTTTAGGTGATTGAATAAATGCTTTCATTTGATACACTGCAGCAATCTCTGATTTTAAATGCATGAATGAATAAAGTGAGGAGGTGTTTGAGTTTGTATTTGTCTGTCACTGGAGCGAGTGCTGGTGTTTGCGGTTTGATAGGAGGAGTTTAACGGCTCATATAAGAGCGTGTGTGAGAGTTTCAGATCCCACAGGATTCACAGCAAACCTCAGCGATATGGAGATGAAGCTCATAGTGGTTGGGATTTTACTGTTCGTCACCTTCAGCGCCGTACAAGGTAATGCTGATATTTATTTATTTAATTTAATATATTGTTTCTAATATATTTAATGTTTAATGTTATTTAAATGCATATTTTTACTCTATTCATGTAGCGTAAATTAATCCCTTGGTTTTTCTAACTAACGGCATAAAAACCTCTGAAAATAATTTTATAAACATTTATGCAAAGTTGTGTGTATATATAAGATTTTTAAAACGGTACATTTAATAATTATTTTATGCATTTATATAATATATTCATTTAAATATTTTACGCAATAGTAAGTTAATATTTGTTTGCATTTTGTATGCATTTATATTATATATTAAAAAGCTGCATTTGTTTAAATATTTTATAATAGTAATTTAATATTTATATGGATAATTTTATGCATTTATGTAATACTCAAATTATTTAAATGGTTTTTTTTTTTATATTTTACAGTAGTACTATTTAATGTTTTATTATTATTATGTGTGTATTTGGTCACACTTTATTTTTAAGGTTTTCACTATTAATTAACTGGTTTTTGTCTCTGTAAACTCTTAATTTGCTGTTTATTAATAATACACTTTACAATAAGGTTCAATTATTAACTAAAGTGAACAAAGAATAACAATAACATGTATTACAGTATTTAGTCATCTTTTGTTAATGTTAATTGTTAAAGTCAATCATTAACGTTAGTTAACGCACTGTGAACTAACAAACAACTTTTAATGCATTAGTACATGTTGAAATTAACATTGATTAATAAATGCTGTACGAGTATTGTCCATTCTTAGTTCGTTAACTAATATGCACTAGTGGTCCCTAAACTAAAGTGTTAACATTTGTTTTTAAGTAATTTTGTAGTTGCATTTCTAGTGTAAATACTTTGCTCAGCATAATTGGAGTTGGTTTGGGTTTTTGGTTTTGAGTTTCAGGTGTCACACCCAAATGTTGTGTTCAAACGACTCCAAAGTTTACTAAGGAGATGCTGAATAAAGTCACCAAGTATGAGCGCCAGACAAACCACGGCGTCTGCGCCATCAATGCGCTCGTGTGAGTTTCTCATTTTCCATGTTTTCTGAACGAAAGATTGTGAATGTGGAGTTTTAACTCGTTGATCCTCTGCTTTCAGTCTTCACACTAATGAGAAGCGATACTGCTTGATGCCCACACTGGAGCCATACCTGAAGGTACACCTGAGGAGGCATAGGCGGCATGGTTTGAAAAACGCCTGAATGGACGAGATCTGGACAAACGTTTGAACTTCACTCAAAAAAAGCCTTCGTGAAAGCATTTACTCATTGTCTCTGTTTGCATATTTTTCTACATCTTCAAATAAATTCAGTGAACTTGCGTATGTAGCTGCTCCAGTTTTAAAACTGCTTTCTTGTAACAAATGTTTTCTGATATTTCAGGTGTTTTAAAATGTTTTATGTTTGTGCTTCAAGTATGAGAAAGTCACATAAACCAAATGTTTTACTTTACAAGGTAACACAGTTTCTTGTATCTGAATTAAAGAGTTGTCAGCTTGATGGATGGTGATATTTAGTGTTTTTTTGTAAGTACATATGCAAATAAGCACAGACATTATAAGTACTTGTATGTTCCATGTACACTAAAGAAAACATATGCAGGGAAATACAAACATGGAAACAAATACATTAAAGCAAAATCAAAAAGCAAACAAATAGAGGGAAAAGCAAATACATACAAGGAAACGCAAATCCATGGAAAAAAAAAAAAATCAAACAAGCAAATACATGCAAACGCAAAATACATAGATGCATGCAAAAACAAATAAAAGCAAAAAAAATCAAATGCAAAATCAAAACAAGCAAATACATGCAAACGCAAAATATAAACAAAATGCAAAATCAAATACATGCAAAATCAAAAACATAAAATGCAAAAGCAAAAAATCAAATACATACAAAAAAATCAAATACATGGAAAAATTAAACATGCAAATGCAAAATCAAATACAAGCAAAAACAAATACATGGAAAAATTAAACATGCAAAAGCAAACATACACGGAAAAGCAAATACATACATGCAAAATCAAATACATGCAAAAAAAAAATCAAAATATATGCAAAAAAAATACATGGAAAAAAAATCAAACATGCAAACAAATGCAAAAGCAAATACATGGAAAAATCTAACAAATGCAAAAGAATACAGGGAAACGCAAATACATACATGGAAAAAAAAATTAACATGGGAAAAAAGCAAATACATACAAGCAAAAACATGCATAGAAAATTAAATACATGCAAAATTAAATGCAAAAGCAAACACATAGAAAAGCAAAATCAAATACATGGAAAAATTAAACATACAAATGCAAAAGCAAATACATAAGCGCAAAATCAAATAAGCAAAAAATACAAAAGCAAATACATGGAAAAAAAATCAAACATGCAAACAAATGCAAAAGCAAATACATGGAAAAAATCAAAAATGCAAAAGAAAATCAAATAAAAAAATCAAATACATACATGGAAAAAAAAAAAATACAACATGGGAAAAAAAAAGCAAATGCATACAAGCAAAAACAAATACATACAAAAATAAAATACATGCAAAATTAAAATGCAAAAAATCAAATACATACAAGCAAAATAAATACAAAAGCAAAATCAAATACATGGAAAAAAATCAAATACATACAAAATCAAAATCAAATAAATACATAATCAAATACATACAAGCAAAATCAAATAATACAAGCAAAAAAATACATACAAAAATCAAATACATACAAAAAAAATACAAACAAATACAAATACAAAAAAAAAATCAAATACATACAAGCAAAATCAAATACATGAAAAAAAAAATAAACATAAAAATCAAATACATACATGCAAAATCAAATACATACATGCAAAATCAAATACAAAAAAAATCAAATACACACAAAATCAAATACATACAAAATCAAATACAAATACATACAAAATCAAAATAAAAAATAAAAAATCAAATACATACAAAATCAAATACATACAAGCAAAATCAAATACATACAAAAAATCAAATACATACAAAAATCAAATACATACAAGCAAAATCAAATACATACAAAAAATCAAATACAAATAAATCAAATAATAAAATACATACAAAAAAAAATAAATACATACAAAAAAATCAAATACATACAAAAAAAAATACATACAAAAATCAAATACATACAAAATCAAAATCAAATACATAATACAAAATCAAATACATACAAAAAATCAAATACATACAAAAAAAATCAAATACATAAATGCAAAAAAATACATACATACAAAATCAAATACATACAAAAGCAAATACATACATACAAAATCAAATACATAAAATCAAATACATACAAAAATCAAATACATACAAAAATCAAATACATACAAGCAAAATCAAATACATACAAAATCAAATACAAATCAAATACATACATGCAAAATCAAATACATACAAGCAAAATCAAATACATACAAGCAAAATCAAATACATACATGCAAAATCAAATACACACAAGCAAAATCAAATACATACAAGCAAAATCAAATACATACAAGCAAAATCAAATACATACAAGCAAAATCAAATACATAAATCAAATACATACAAGCAAAATCAAATACATACAAAAATCAAAATCAAATAAAAATCAAATACAAGCAAAATCAAATACATACAAGCAAAATCAAATACATACAAAAATCAAATACATACAAGCAAAATCAAATACATACATGCAAAATCAAACATGCAAAATCAAATACATACAAGCAAAATCAAATACATACAAAATACATACAAGCAAAATCAAATACATACAAGCAAAATCAAATACATACAAGCAAAATCAAATAGCAAAATCAAATACATACAAAAAATCAAATACACACAAAATCAAAAAAAAATCAAATACATACAAAAAAATCAAATACATACAAAATCAAATACAATCAAATCAAATACATACAAGCAAAATCAAATACATACAAATCAAAACATACAAAAAAAAATACATACAAAAAATCAAATATACAAAAAAATCAAATACATACAAAAAATCAAATACATACAAAAAAATCAAATACAAATCAAATACAAAAAATCAAATACATACAAAAAATCAAATACATACAAAAAGCAAAAATACATACAAAAAATCAAATACATACAAAAAATCAAATACATACAAGCAAAATCAAATACATACAAAGAAAAACAAATACATACAAGCAAAATCAAATACATACAAAAAATCAAATACATACAAACAAAATCAAATACATGCAAATAAAATCAAATACATACAAAAAATCAAATACATACATGCAAAATCAAATACATACATGGAAAATCAAATACATACATGCAAAATCAAATACATACAAAATCAAATACATGCAAAATCAAATACATACATGGAAAAGCAAGTACATAAGTTGGCAGTGGTGGCCTCGTGGTTGGTGCGTCGACATGTGGACTGCCGTGGCTGCTCTCGATGCAACCTGGGTTCGGCTCCTGTCTGGAGGTCCTTTACTGGTCCAAATACAGGCTCTTTCCTGCAAAATCAGGTTCTTTCACAGTCATACATATGCAAAAAATCAAATACATACAAAAAAAATCAAATACATACATGTCCTAAATACATACAAAATCAACATCAAAAAAAAAAAAAATAAAATCAAATACATGGAAAAAAAAAATACATACAAACAAAATCAAATACATACATGCAAAATCAAATACATACATGCAAAATCAATTATATACACATGGAAAAGCAAATACATGCATGCAAATACATACATACACATGCAAAAGCAAATACATGCAAAATCAATACATATACATACAAAATCAAAAATCAAATACATGGAAAATCAAAACATACAAATAATCAAATACATGCATACAAAATCAAACACATACTTGGAAAAACAAATACATACATACACACACGCATACATACAAGAAAAAGCAAAAACACAGGTGGAAAAGCAAATACAAAATATTTGCAAATACATGCAAAATCAAACACATACATTCACATGGACATACATAACCACATACATACGCAAATACATAAGCACATGCATTCATAACCACATACATACACGTCCATACATAAGCACATGCATTCATAACCACATACATACATGCAAATAAAGCACAGACAATAATGACACAATATACAAGGCATATTTTTATTTCTAAAAAAGTTAATTCACACCACAGAGAGAGCATTAAATCCATCAAAGCAGTTCACAGTTGACTTCAGATTCATTTAGACATCTGGTGTTTCCTTCCATATTATTACTGTTCAGAATCAGATGTTCATAATGGACACAAAGTCTAAAGACAATGAACAATGACCAGAAATCACTCAAAATAGTCCAGTTTCCATGAAAGGTTGACCGACTAGAATCAAAATCACTACATAATCATTTTCTCATTCATGCAGGTTCACATTCAGTGGTTTCACACGGGATGATTTTGGCACGTCAGATTTGCAGATGTTTCACACGTTTTTGAGTTTTACATTAAACCGAACCACAGAATAACAAGCGGCTCGCAAACATCAACTACTCCGGTCAGAAAGGTCACTTCTGTTAATAAAGGCAGTTGAAACCCAATCAACAAACAAGTGAGCAGTATTCAGACATTTTCACCAAGATCTGAACAACATCTCAGTCAAACAACACTAATTCTATCTAAATAAAAATGATTCAATAAATACACGTACAGTAGTTGGCACATAAAACTGAATTATTCACTGCATTGGTCAAACTGCTCTAAACCGTCCCATTACTAAGTAGAGAATTCAATTGGCACAGTGCTTTAACTAGACTTAACTAATCACCAATGCGGTTTACATCACCATTAGAAATTCATGTTGGATTCAAGGGAAGGAACTTGATTGTCTTCTGACCAGCTGTTGGGTGACAGTGAAGCTGCATCATAACATAACATAAAGGACTGAAGTTAAATGTCAGGAGTTAATTATTAACACAGTCACTGCTTACTCAAACACAGACAACAAACACAGTCTGATTTCTGTGTTTTTTTTTTCCACAATCTTAATTAGACGTTTGTTCTATAGATACTGCTATGAATTACAATCCTACAAAATAAAATTACAAAATAAAATAGTTGAAGTTTTTAGGACACCACCTTTCAAACATCAAATTAAGTTTAAGGGAATTGCATTTATTACACTGACAAAAATAATTAATTTAAAAAAAATGTATATGTATGTATATATATATATATATATATATATATATATATATATGTATATGTATATGTATATGTATATATATATATATATATATATATATATATATATATATATATATATATATATATATATAAAAAAAAAGGAAAATATTAAAAGAATGAAATAAAAAATAAAATCCCCTTAAATATTACATTGGATTGTATTTTTTTACACTGACAAAAAAAAAAAAAAAAAAAAAAAATTAAATCATCCCTTAAAATTTAAATACACTTTAATAATACAGCCGAATAACAAAATAAAAAAGGGAAAATATTAAATTATAGAATAAAATAAATACATTTACTTTAATTTTAGTTTGATTTTGAAACCTATATTATACTTATGGGGATTTTATTATTTTATTTCTTCAGTATTCCCTTTCAAAAATAAAATTAAAATTAAATTAACAAAAAAAAAAAAAAAAAGTAAGTAAAAGAGGAGATAAATTATTCAAGCAACAGATTTCGGTCATCATTTACTTACACTCCAAACCCGGGTTAATTTATTTTTTCTATGGAACGCGTAAGAGGTTGAGCAGAATATTCACACAATATTTCCATTCAGCGAAAGGAAATCAGGATGAGTGTCATTAAGATCCAAAGCAGACAAAAGCCCGCAGTCATACAGAGCTCATCTCATGGACGACTGCTTTTCAAAGCCTGCTTGTCTTTCTGGAATTTGACAGCATCCGTTCTTATTTACTGCTTTTGAGTTACACGGAAGAAAGGAAGTCATATTCATATTCAAGTTCATATTCTTGAATATTCTGCCCTTTGCCTGTTGAAAGCATGTGACGCATAAATGAGTCTGACGTGAAGAGCTGCATTGATTCATTTGAAAGAGATAGAGATATGCATATATATGCATATATATATATATATATATATATATATATATATATATATATATATATATATATATATATATATATATATAAAAACATTTAAAATAAATTCAAATGTAACTAATTTTAAAATTAAATTAAAATTAAATACTACATAATTTTTTTATTTTAATCATTTCTCTTTATTTTAAAATGATGTGTATTTTTTTTTTTACATAAGAGGACTGTATTTTTATTACCTTTTAATGATAAAATAAAAAAAAAAAAAAAAAAAAAAAAAATTACAATACAATCACAAAATAAAATAAAATAATAGAAAAAAAATTAATACTTGTTTGTATTACTGAAATGTATTTTAGGGGATTGTTTATTTTATTTTGTGCTTTTTTTATTTTTTATTTTTTAAAGGAAATTATATTTAAGGAGATTTACATTAAAGATTAATGAAAGTATGATTTAGTAAGATTAAATGTCAATTTTTTTAAATTATTATTTTATATTATTCAAACAGCATTACCTGTCAATAATAAAATAAAATGAAATAAAGAAAAATCTCCTTTAAATATTACTTATCAAATAACAAAAAATAAATATAAAAGGTGAGAAATTATATTTTATTTATGTAGTATTTGTAGAATTCTGTCATTATTTCTTACATTTATTTAATTTGATTACATTTTAATTTAAAGAGATTGTACTTATCACCTTTTAATAATAAAGTAAAATAAAAAAAAAAAAAAAAAAAAAAAGGTTAAACAATTATATTTATTTATTTTTTTTCAATAAAATTAAAAATAAAACAATTGTTTTGTAACTGTTAAATACTTGTTCGCATTATTAAATAGTTACTTTAGGGGATTTTTACATTTTATTTTATTTAGTATTGTGCTATTTTATCATTGAAAAGTAATTATATTTAAGGGGATTTACTCTTTACCATTAATTCTACATTTTTTTTAATTGTCTTAACATTAAATTTATTATCTTTATATACGTATTTAAAAAAAATAAATAAATCCTCTTAAATACAATTAGCCGTTAATAAAAATAAATAATCTTTTTTTTTAATATTATACTTTATCATTTAAAAATAATTATATTTTAGGGGGGTTTATTACTTTAACTTTTTTGTTATTATCATAATGGTTTGTATTATGTTTTTATTTCGATTTTTATTTTATTATTGAAAAGTAATTGTTATTTTGTATTTTCTTTTATTTACATCTTGTTTAAAAATGATAAAAACACCAATAATAAATTCATGAATAATTTTTGAATCCTCTTAAGTAACTTAGAACACAAAATAAAAAAAAAAAAAAAAAAAAACTTAATGACAGACTAATGAAATAAATGCAACCCCCTTAAATATTACCTTTCAAAAATAAACAAAACGTATTAAAGTGGTATATATTTAAGTGGAATTCTGTCATTTATTCAGACCTCATCAGAGCATTAAGGTGAGCGTCCGGTGTCGGACAGTGATTGATGTGGTGCCGACGTTACCAGTCCGTTTTGAGAAACAGCATCGGGATTGAAGGTTTGAAGCTGTAGTTTTCACTCCTCCAGCGCCTGCAGGAAATCAGCCACAGAATCCACCACGTAATCGGGCGTGCAGTCCTTCTGCTGCGGCTCCTGGCTGTCTCTGTAGGCGAGCGCCTCCTCCAGCGTGGAGACGCCGGTCAGCGTGAGCACCGTGGCCAGGCCGCAGTTACTGCCGAACAGAATGTCCGTCTCCAGCCGGTCTCCGATCATCAGCGAGCGCGCCGGGTCCAGGTCGAACTGGCTGGCGATGCACTCGAACATGAAGCGGCTGGGCTTACCGATGACCGTGGCCTTCCTGCTGCTGGCCGTCTCCAGAGCAGCCGTGAGGCTGCCAGAACCTGCGAACACATTCACACGTCATTCACGGATGCTCATTGTGGATCAGTCAATGACCCGACAATGTGTTTCCACAGTGAGCTTCTAGAGTCGCTCAACTCAAACAACAGCTCCGTTCATCACAATAACAGTTCAGCAAAGCAGTCAAACGGTTGAGAATGTGATGAATATTTGAGAGATTTCAGAAACAACAAACTTGTCATGTCGCAAAATCAAAAGAAAAAAAAAAAAATTGAAGTTATTTGCATTGTTCCATACTTTGACCAAGAAATTTTCTATGACCTTTCATGGAAATGTATTTTACCAGTATTTTTTTTTTTTTTTTTTAATCAAATTTTATACTTACAGAGTTTTCTATTTTTATGTTTTTAAGGTTTTCAGGACTGTGGGAGACCCAATATTTAGCTTGAACAAATTAGTTACATTTGCATACTGCATTTTGGTAATTAAGCACATTTACACCCAAAACTCTCATTGTAATTTTAAAAATATGTTCAATTTATACTTGTTTTAATGCACTATTGTGCTTTTTTTCTGTTTTTGTTTTTTTTTTTTTACAGCAATAAGTGTTTTGGTGAAAAGTGTTGAACACGATGCAGAAAAACATTAATATTCAGAATATTTCATGTTATTATTATTATTACTATTATTTATTTATTTGTTTGTTAGTTTGCATTATAACAATGATGAAGATCATAACAGTTAGAATGCATGAAAATGAAAAACTTTAATAGAATGCATAAATGTTATAAATATTTTAACTATTTGACCTATTAATACGCAGAATACAAAAAAATTTATAAATCTCATTTTAATTATTTATTTGCATTACAGCAGGCAATTATGAAAACCATTAACAGTCAGAATGCAGAAAAATGTTATATTCATAAAAAAAATATTATTATTATTATTATTATTATTATAGTAGTTAGTAGTAGTAGTAGTAGTAGTAGTAGTAGTAGTAGTAGTAGTATTATAGAAATGATAAAAATGCAGAAAATACTAATAGTCAGAATGCAGAAAAATATCATTTATAAATAATTTTAGTTATTTATATGCATTACAGCAATGAAGAAAATGAAAAACCTTAATAGTCAGAACGCAGAAAAATATATTTATAAATATTTAACTTTATTATTTATTTGCATTACAGCAATGACAATTATGCAGAAAAACAATAATAGAATGCAGAAAAATATTTTATTTATAAATAAATCATCATCATCATCATCATTATCATTATCATTATTATTATTATTATTAATTTGCATTACAGTAATAACAAAAATGCAGAACACAACTACAGCCAGAATGCAGAACAATATTTATAATTTTTTTTTTTTTTGGCATTACAGCAAAGATGAAAATGATGCAGAAAAACATTTAGACAAAATGCAGAAAAATATATTTATAAATACTAATTTTAATTATTTAATTTGCATTACAGCAGAAAAACATTAAAAGTATATTTCTAATTATTTTATTTTATTATTATTATTATTATTATTATTATTATTATTATTATTTAGTTAAGTTTATTTATTTAATTTATTTGAATTATGAAAATTATATCAGAATGCAGAAATATCATAACTGTCCTAAAATAGCTTTATTTTCTTAATGCAATTTGTACTGACTAAAGAAATGTCTATTATTCTTCCATACTTGTAATGTTTTCCCAGACAGTGGGAATTTAATATTTTGCTTGAAGAAATCATTTGCATTGTACATTTTAAAATCACAGATAAGCACATTTACACCCCCACAAAAAAAAACTCTTAAAAAAGAGTTTTAATTTATGCTGACATTAGTGAAAAAAAAAATCATTGTATTATTTTATTATTTTTTGCAACTGCATCAGAATTTTGAAAAAACCCTAGTAGTTTTTATTTATTATTACCTTTAGTTTCATAATGCATTTTTTTTTTTTTTTTTTACTTTTTTTGTAATTCTAATTTTTAGTTAAGATAAACATGATGAATTACATAGCTAAAGCAAAAGCAAAGATGCAACATAATGAACAAAGGCAGAGAATTATCACATAAATGCGCAAACTTTCACTTGATTTTGAGGTGCAATGTGACCTGGATGTTTCATGACATCCATATTTCTACTTCTGATTTTAATAATAATATTATGCTTGTTATAAGGCATCACATGAGCTGCACTGAACATCCCATGGTGAGTCTACCACCCATGCATTAGTCCTACCTGGGGTGATCCTGCCTCCTCTCAGCGGGTGCCAGGGGTCCGGGTCAGTGGCCAAGAACAGGCACTCAGAGTTCCTCAGATAGCAGCAGGCTTTGGCGAGCTTCATGAAGGTGAAGTTCTCGTCGTATCCCACCAGCACAGCCTTCACATCCGGGTCCAGCGGGCAGTTATAGATGCTGGCGCCCGGCTCCGCGTCCTCCTCCTCCACCACGGGCACGCCGGCGTCCCGCAGCTCCTTCATCACCCCGCCGCAGCCGATCACATACACCTTTCCCTGCAGCCGCGCCACGTCGCGCAGGTACGCGGCGGAACAGTACGCCGAGCTGAAGATCTCCTCCTCCGCCACGTCCGTGAAGCCGAGGCGGCTGAACTTCTGCACGTAGTTCTCCCGCGGCCTGGTGCAGTTGTTGGTGACGAAAAACACGCGTTTGCCCCGCTGCTTCAGCAAAGTCACCACCTCCGGGGCTCCGCTCACGGCCGTTTCGCCGTTCCAGATGACGCCGTCGCAATCGAACAGCACGTTGTGTTTGGCGTCCAGCAGGTCCCGGATCTGAGCGCCGTGGAGCGTCACGCAGCCCCTACCGCCACCCACCGCGCCTGCCATCCTGCTGGCTTGAGATCCTATGATGGAGAGCGTCGAACTGCGTCCGTTTCAATCAAACGCGCTGATGATCCCGTACGCTTTGGTTAACGGCTAGTGGAAAAAACGCAGAACCAAACGCGACGCAGTGGAGCGGCTCACCAGCGCGTCCATCTCCGCTGCTGCATTACACACCGGTGGAGGCGGGCACTGATGCCATCCAATCACGTTAGAGGATGTCGCAGAGGGCACGCCTTCTCCCCAGTGTCCTCCAATCAGAAAGCTAGAAGATGCAAATCACGGTGATCGATTATTATAACATTTTGCATAGGAGATGATTAATATGAAGCAAGGATTCTAAAGTGGGCGGGGCTTGGTGGCCCAGAAAAAAAAAAAAAAAAAAAAAAAAAGGTATGTACCGGGGCGTTTCTAGGATTTTAAAACATCCGGGGCTGGTGCCAAAATATCAGGGGCTAGTGGTGTTGGGTGGGAGCTCACATCATGCTCACATAAGATTTTGTTAGACAGAGGTGGTTGAACCTGGATGGGGTCCCGGGCATTAAACTGGGGGATAAAGACCTTGTCACACTATGAACAATAGTAAATAGTAATCACTGCAAATAGCAAACATATCAAAGTATTATAACAAAATTATAACTTTACAAAATATGTTAGACAAATAAAATAAATCTGAAGATGTATTTATAACTGTAGCAAATATATAATTGCATGCAAAAACAGGGCCCTAATTTTTTTCCCGAATTTAGTTTTTTTAAATTTTTTTATTCCGTATTCTGTTTTCATTTTTCTGGACTTGTTTTTGAAAAGTTAAATTTTTATGAATCAAAATGTAATTAATCATGTGTAATTAATTAAATCCATGAATCTTATACGATTTACCGTCAATTTATCAAAAGTTAAGAAAAATACATGTTTAGGACCCCATGAAATGTTTTATTTTATCTTTTTTTTTTTTTTTTTTTTTTTTTTTTTTTTTTTTTTTCCACCTTACGTTTTATTGTTACCAAATACGTTTTAGCATGTCCGTTATTTGAATGCATAAAAACAATGGTTATTTTTACAATAGCCTTATGGAATTCTGTGTTGTGTATTTTTCTGGTTATCAAATGAAGGTATAAAATAAATAAATTGATCTAATGAAAATGATATTTTATTTTTGACAAATAAAGGGGATTTACTATTCAAATTTAAAACATGGAAGAAATATTGTGTGAAAAAAAAAATTGTATAAATTTTTATTAACTAGTAGTAGTAGTCGTAGTAGGCATGTACATTACTGAATGGTTAATAAAGTTAAACCAAACTTTTACTTTGACGGGTTGCCCTAAATACCTGTAAATTTTTGTGTGTATAATTGACAATTGTTTTACTCCATGAGCATTTCACTGTTTCATTTAAGTGACTCTCAGAGAAGTTCTGGAGATGTTGTTAATGTATTTATGTCCTCCTGAAACGGCACACGCACATCAGTAATATTTGTGTAATGACCAACTTTTGATTAATTCATTTAAACTTTGACAAATTCTGTGAAAAAAAAAAAAAAAAAAAAAAAAAAAAAACATTCGGGGCTGGAGTTAAAACATTCGGGGCTGCAGCCCCGAATGATTAGCCCTAGCAACGCCCCTAGTATGTACTATTGTTTTTTTTTGTTTTTTTGTCAGTTTTTTTTGTTACACATACCTATACATAGCAGTTGTTGCACTGTTTTGAAAATGATTCAGAAAACTGTCAATGCAGGAAATTTTATATTTATAAATAAATATTTTATTATTAGTATAATACATTTACATTAATATAAGACATTATTTTTCAATTAAAATGTAGAAAATATTATAAAAGCTCACTTGTGCAAACAAATGTAACAAAAACTAATGTATTATATTAGTATACATTACATATATTTTTTAAATTATACTGTATATATTATAGGTTGTACAGAATATTTTTTCTGCTTTCCAGTTTGAAGAAATCCAATCTATAAAATCGGGATTTAAATTTTGGAATTTAAAAATGGTACATTTTAAAAATATTATTTAAAAAATGATTTACATTTATGTACTTATGTACTTATGAAAACAAATGTAACAAAAACACAATTCTTAGTAATCAAATCTATATAAATTTGTATTTACTTAGTGTATATATGTGTATATATATATATATATGTGTATATATATATATATATATATATATATATATATATATATATATATATATATATATATATATATATATATATATATATATATATATATATTTTACAAATATTAAAAATATTTTAAAATTAAAATATATTAAAATGTTTACTTATTTAAAAATTAAAATATATTATAAATGTTTACTTATGTAAAAAAGTAACAAACTATAATATATATATATATATATATATATATGTGTGTGTGTGTGTGTACTTCATTATACTGTATATATTATAGATTTTGCATAATATTTTTCTGCTTTCCATTTCAAAGAAATCAAATCTATACAAATTTGCATATTTATAATAAATTGTTCAAAAATATTTTTAAATTGGTATTATTACAATTAAAAAATATAATATTATAAAATATAAATGTTTGCGGATGTAAACAACTGTAACAAAAACTCAAAAAAAAAAAAAAAAAAGCCAGAGGCTCTCAGAATACTTTACATATGTATATACACAATTATTTTTAAAACATTTTGCAAAACACTATAGGAATTGGAGTTTGCCCTCTCTGACTATAGTTGTACTAGTACTAGATAAGATAAGAAAATTGTTACAGAGAGCACTGAGCAGAGAGATTAATGTTTACATCTAAAGCATGCCGAATAAATTAATGTGACATTTTAGAGTTTAAATATATTTTCCTTTTTTTTTTAAAGCACATTTCTACTGTTGCAATGGTCTCCTAAACGCTAGGTGGCGGTAATGTTGAACAGCGTGTAGAAATCAGATTCATTTTAGCGAGTCGGTTCGTTTCAGTGAACCGGTTCACAGAAGCCAGGCGGGAAATTGAATGTTTTATTTTTGCCGTGAACAAATATGTAGTAAAATACCACTGTTTATCTCTATATTTCCGAATACGCTACGAAAGTGTTCACGCTACGATTTAAACGGTTAGGTTCAAAGTTCGGAAAGAGTCGAAATTGAATCGGTTCAACTGAATCATCAAGAAGATTCTCATTCGCGAATCACTAGTGCAGAAACGTGAGAGTTAAAACTGTTTGAAAACTCCAGACTGCACATGCAGCTCTGATGTAAATAAACAATATGATTAAAGCTCTTTTTAAAGCTTTTGAGGTCAGGTGGAAATCCTACAGGCACAGATTTGTCCCGTGGATAGCGTTAAATCTGCGGAGAAATGAGAGGTAACGTTATAGTTCAGTTCGTGCTCTGCTTCAGGTTGTGTCAGGAATAGCCATGTTCACAGTTACTGAGCTCAGTGTTTTTGTTTTCCCAGAACTCTTCGTCAAGTGAAGGATCGATCCCAAGACAAGTTAGTTCAGGATGAGGTTGTGTTCGGATCTCTCGTGTGTTTATTCACTGAACTACTGAAAAACGACCTGAAGAACCAAAGCGAACTGCTGCGGTTCCTCCCTCAATTTAAACACAACACGTACACTAATGTACCGAATGAGACCCGCGATGCTCCCTGTGCAGTGATGTTCAACACTCTGGGCTTCAGTATCGAGCGGAGGCGCAGCTCACTACAGTTCGCGGGAACCGGAGTGTTTGTGACGCGGGGAAGCGCGCCGAAAGGAACTATTGTAGCGATGTATCCAGGTATCCTTTATGACGTCACGTGTCACTGTAACAATTCAGTTCATTCGTCTTTAATAATAATATTAATAAACAACAAAATTACATAAGTATTATTGTTTTTGTTATTATAACCAGCAGCATGATTTAATACGATTTATATTATTACTGTTTCAAACCTGTATTGTGACTTTTTAATAGTGATTAATGCACGATCTCTTTTTAAATCATTTTTAGAAATGTTATGCATACATCTTTTATGCATTTTCATAGTTATGATTAATATATCCAGTTATCTGTGACGTCACGCGTCACTGCAACACTGATATAAATATCAATATTAAATTTAAGTTTTAATAATCATTACTAATAATTAATAAATTAATTAAATACTATATTAATATCCCGAAATTATTAATGATACTACTAACAATAACAGTAGTAGTAGTTGTTGTGAAGCTGTTGTGTTTAATATGACTCATTATTACTTTAGTAGTTACATAATCATTTATAATATGTAGAATTTTTATTTATAAATATTAATACTACTAACAATTACACAAATGTATTACTTTTATTAATATTAAATAGTATAATTCTTTATTACAATAATATTTAATTATAACAATAATACTTAATAAAGAAATAAATTTTATATTATATATATATATATATATATATATATATATATATATATATATATATATATATATATATATATATATATATATATATATACACACACACACATATATATACACATATATAAAAATTAGATAATATTATAATATTAATATAATTCATTATTAATTAGTACTAGTAGCAGTAATTAATTTCTATTAATTCTTAAATATAAATATAATATTAATAAGTAATTATATTATAAAATATTAATACAAATAATATTATAAAATATTTAATTATTGTTAATTTTAATAGGTAATTACTAGTATAAATAGTATTATATTACATTATAATACATTATTATTATTATTATTATTATTATTATTATTACTACTACATGATTAAATGGTATAATATATCAATTATTTTCATTTATTATTATTAATAATCACACATACACATACATATACACACACATATACATACACATATATATATACATATTATATATATATATATACACACACACACACACACACACACACATATATATATATATATATATATATATATATATATATATTATATTATATTATATTATATTATATTATATTATATTATATTATATATATATATATATATATATATATATATATATATATATATATATATATATTAGGGCTGCAACGATTCAACGATTGCAACGACAAAAATCGATAATAGAAATAGTCGACAATGAATTTCATTGTCGAAGTTGTCGCCAGACATGTTTTTTCCGACCGAGTGGAAGCATTTGTGCGAGTGCGAGAAATTGTTGTGGTGCGACTTGTTTTCATTTCTTTACAAAACTTTCGCTAGCCTAACTACTGCCCAGACCGCTGTGAGCTGATACAGTGACAGTTTCGCCGTTTTCTCCAACATTACACAACTAATTAAACTTGATCTGTACATTCTTCACTTGCAGATTTTAGATATTAGCCGTCAATCACTCCCTGTCACTGACACTGCGCTCCGCTGAAACTCGGAACCGGCCGTTTTTTTCTCTCTCTCTCTCAACCAACCTCCGTTCCGGATTTGTAAACTACATTTCAGTTAGGGGTGTGTGATATGACGATTTTTGATTGTGGACAAATAAAATGTCTCCACAATCTGCTTTTAAGGAAATATACTATATTTCGTGCTACAGCGCACATTCTGTCAGACGCAATTCTGGCGCCTCCATCTCCATATACTGTACAACGCGGCACATTCACATCAAATGATAACTCATCTTCAGAGTTTTACTCACGCAGGGGCGTAATTTCCACTGGGGACACACTTTTCAAAATCCCCCCACTTTCAAATAGTTTTGTTAAATTAATGTCTTGTATTGTAGAATGCACGCTCAGCACCGCCGAGAGTTTAGCACCATCGTTAAAACGAAACCGAAAGTAAAACGCGCGCGCGCATTCAAAAGCAGTTTTAATACCCCAAGTTTAGAGAGCGACTCCCCAATGTGCGCAAATTAGGCTATATAACATATCTAGGCTGTAGGCTATAGGTTGTGTAGTTGTATTTAATACAACCTTAATATTCATTTGGTGCTCCTAAATTTTTTTTGGTGCTCCTAACTTGGGAGTTGGGAAGTTGGGAGCACCAGTGCTACCAAGTAAAAAAAGTTAATTTCGAGCCCTGTGCATGGTTTGCAAAGCAGTCCTTGCGTATCACGGCAGCACCTCGGTGATGCACGAACATTTAAAGAGAAAGCACGTCGGACAGTTGAATGAAACTGACTTGGTTTGACTCGCCTCGGTAAGATTTAAATAACATGGAAGCCAATACGTTTTGTTTTGGATGTACATTGTACATTTTATAAGCGTCCTTTATAAAAATGATAGAGTGTCTTTATTTATGCATTTATGTCTATACTGACCGAGCACTGTGCCTAATTGGTTTTAGACAGGGCATTTTTATTTACTTTTAGTATGAATCGGCCTATCAGCAGCAAAGTTCAATAAACTATGCATTTTTCATTGAAGTACCCCCTTCTTTCTTGTGTTTACTATCATTTTCCACAGAATTAAAACAATCTCATGCTAAATTTTAGAAAAATTTAATAATTATTCGATTAGTCGACTAATCGTTTCAACAGTCGGTGACTAGTCGACTATTAAAATAGTCGTTAGTTGCAGCCCTAGTGTATATATACACATATATATAAAAATTAGATAATATTATAATATTAATATAATTCATTATTAATTAGTACTAGTAGCAGTAATTAATTTCTATTAATTCTTAAATATAAATATAATATTAATAAGTAATTATATTATAAAATATTAATACAAATAATATTATAAAATATTTAATTATTGTTAATTTTAATAGGTATTTACTAGTATAAATAGTATTATATTACATTATAATACATTATTATTATTATTATTATTATTATTACTACTACATGATTAAATGGTATAATATATCAATTATTTTCATTTATTATTATTAATAATCACACATACACATATACATATACACACATATATATATACATATATATATGTGTATATATATATATATATATATATATATATATATATATATATATATATATATATATATATATATATATATATATATATATATATACACACACACATATATATATATATACACATATATACATATATACACACACACACACACACACACATATATATATATACACACACACACACATATATATATATATACACACACACACATACATACACACACATATACACAATTTTTAATTATTAATTTTAACACAATTATATTATAAATATTATCATTATTATTAATTGGTAGTAGTAGTGTTTATCATTTCATTTGTTTCATATCACCATTTTAAAAACTGTATTAGTTACAAATAGTACATTCTTCGTAACTTTTTCTTTTCAAATAATTTTATGTTTTATGTGTAAATCTTATGCAATTTCATAAAGGTGATGTTATTTCTTCTGTTCTGTAGTTTTCCTCAGTTATTATTATCTGAATGTATTTTTAATCTTTTGATTCCGGTCTGTCATCAATATTAACGTTGTTTATATTTTCAGTCAGTTTATATGTCAGTCTTTTGCATAGATAATTCATCATAGAATGAATGTTTGCATGTTCTATTTTAACAGGAACCATCTATCAGACAGATGAGCCGATCTTCTTCCAGTCAATCAGAAATCCATTTGTATTTCGATGCATAGACGGCATTTTGATCGATGGCAATGACAGAGCGATCTCTAAGACAGTGTACCGGTGAGCAGCAGCATTCACAGCGCATTATGAAGCACACAACTTTAACAAACCAAATGTCTTGATGAACAGATCGTGTAGCGGACGGGACAGATTCGGCCCCTTCCGTCTGAGTGACTGCTCCTGGTTGACCTCTGACCCCGGGAACCCTCTCGCAGTGGGACAGTATGTCAACAACTGCTCTAATGGTCAGTCAGGGAAAAAAAGGGAAATAGAAAATAAAAATAAAGGGTCTGAGAATAAAGTGTCTTATTATTTACAGAAAAAGCTGCAAACGTCTGCTATCAGGAATATGACGTGCCGGATGAGTTTCCTTTTGAGCTCCGTCAGTACCTGCCTAATGTGAACTACAGAGCTGATAATCAAAGGTCAGATTATAGATTTCATGTTTTTTGTTATTATTAGGAAATTGTTACTGACATTTGCTTCATCTTTCTGTTTCTATTTCAGACCTTTGCGCTGTGTTGTTCTTGTTTCACTAAGAGATATTCATTGTGGTGAAGAGCTGTTCTCCAACTACTACACGATTGTACATTAAATAGTTTTTTTTGTTTGTTTGTTTGTTTTTTTAAGTTGGTGTTTGTATTATACATATAAAGCCTAAAATAAATTATTTTCTAAAGCAAAGCTGAATGTGAAAACATGCAAAAATTGTGTTTCCATTTTTCCAATAAAGTCAGAGTACTACGAGAATAAAGACTAAATACGAGCAAAGTCAAAATATTTTGAGAATAATCTCTAAATATTGCATGAATAAAGTAGAAATACTACGATCAAAGTCGAAATGCTATGAGAATAAAGTCAAAATACTATGAAAATAAAGTCGAAATATTAGGGGAATAAAGTCAAAATACAAGAATAGAGTCAAAATATTTTGAGAATAAAGTCAAAATACTACGAGCATAAAGTTGAAATACCACGAGAATAAAGTCAAAATATTTCGAGAAGTCAAAATATCACAAGAATAAAGTCTAAATATTGAGAATAAAGTCAAAATACTATGAGAATAAAGTCTAAATATTCAGAGAATAAAGTCTAAATATTTCGAGAATAAGGTTGAAGTACTATGAGAAAGTCAAAATATTTATAAGATCTAAATACTACAAACAAAGGCAAAGTCGAAATACTATGAGAATAAAGTCAAAATACTATGAGAATGCAGTTGAAATACTACGAGAATAAAAGTTGAAATACTAAGAGAATAAAGTCTAAATATTTCGAGAATAAAGTAGAAATACTACAAGAAAAAAGTCAAAATATTGAGAAAAGTCAAAATACTATGAGCATAAAGTCAAAATATTCCGAGAATAAAGTTGAAATACCACGAGAATAAAGTCAAAATATTTCGAGAAGTCAAAATACCACAAGAATAGTTGAAATACTAAGAGAAGTCAAAATACTACAAGCATAAAGTTGAAATACTACGAGCATGAAGTTAAAAATACTATGAGAAAAAAGTATAAATATTTCAAGAATAGTCAAAATACTACGAGAATAAAGTCAAAATATTTAGAGAATAGTCAAAATACTATGAGCATAAAGTCAATATACTATGAGAATAAAGTCGTAATATTTCAAGAATAAAGTCAAAATACTACGAGAATAAAGTCGAAATATTTAGAGAATAGTCAAAATACTATGAGCATAAAGTCAATATACTATGAGAATAAAGTCGTAATATTTCAATAAAGTCGAAGTACTAAGAGAATGTAGTCGAAATACTATGAGAATAAAGTCAAAATATTGAGAATAAAGTCAGAATACTATGAGAATAAAGTTGCAATACTTCGAGCATAAAGTCGAAATACTAAGAGAAAGTCAAAATATTTCGAGAAAAAGAAAATACCATGAGAACAAAGTCAAAATACTACAAGCATAAAGTTGAAATACTATGAGAATGAAGTCAAAATATTTTAAGAATAAAGTCAAAATACTATGAGAATAGTCAAAATATTCAGAGAATAAAGCCGAAATATTTTGAGAATAAGGTTGAAATGCTGTGAAAAAGTCAAAATATTTCAAGAATAAAGTCAAAATACTACAAGCATAAAGTCGAAGTCGAAATACTACGAGAATAAAGTCAAAATATTTTAAGAATAAAGTCAAAATACCACGAGAATAAAGTCAAAATACTACGAGAATAAAGTCAAAATACTAAGAGAACAGTCAAAATACTACGAGCATATAGAAGTCAAAATACTACGAGAATAGTCAAAATATTTCGAGAATAAAGTCAAAATACTACGAGCATAGTCAAAATACTATGAGAATAAAGTTGTAATATTTCGAGAATAAAGTTGAAATACTATGAGAATAGTCAAAATATTTCAAGAAAGTCAAAATATTTTGAGAATAAGGTTGAAATGCTGTGAAAAAGTCGAAATATTTCAAGAATAAAGTCAAAATATTTTAAGAATAAAGTCAAAATACCACGAGAATAAAGTCAAAATACTATGAGAATAAAGTCAAAATACTACGAGCATATAGTCAAAGTCAAAATACTATGAGAATAGTCAAAATATTTCGAGAATAAAGTCAAAATACCACGAGCATAGTCAAAATACTATGAGAATAAAGTCAAAATATTTTGAGAATAAAGTTGAAATACTATGAGAATAGTCAAAATATTCAGAGAATAAAGCCGAAATATTTTGAGAATAAGGTTGAAATGCTGTGAAAGTCAAAATATTTCAAGAATAAAGTCAAAATACTACAAGCATAAAGTCAAAGTCGAAATACTACGAGAATAAAGTCAAAATATTTTAAGAATAAAGTCAAAATACTACGAGAATAAAGTCAAAATACTACGAGCATATAGTCGAAGTCAAAATACTACGAGAATAGTCAAAATATTTCGAGAATAAAGTCAAAGTACCACGAGAATAGTCAAAATACTAAGAGAACAGTCAAAATACTACGAGCATATAGAAGTCAAAATACTACGAGAATAGTCAAAATATTTCGAGAATAAAGTCAAAATACTACGAGCAGTCAAAATACTATGAGAATAAAGTCAAAATATTTCGAGAATAAAGTTGAAATACTATGAGAAAGTTGAAATATTTCGAGAATAAAGTCAAAATACTACAAGCATAAAGGCAAAGTCAAAATACTACGAAAATAGTCAAAATACTATGAGAATGCAGTTGAAATACTACAAGTTGAAATACTACGAGCAAATACTACGAGCATAACGTCAAAATATTTCGAGAATAAGGTTGAAATACTATGAAAGTGAAATATTCCGAGAATAGTCAAAATACTACAAGCATAAAGTCGAAGTCAAAATACTACGAGAATAAAGTCAAAATATTTCGAGAAGTCAAAATACCATGAGAATAAATTTGAAATACTAAGAGAATGAAGTCAAAATACTATGAGAATAAAGTCGAAATACTACAAGCATAAAGTTGAAATACTATGAGAATAAAGTTGTAATATTTCGAGAATAAAGTCCAAATACTATGAGAATAAAGTCAAAATATTCAGAGAATAAAGCCGAAATATTTTGAGAATAAGGTTGAAATACTATGAAAGTCAAAATATTTCAAGAATAAAGTCAAAATACTACAAGCATAAAGTCAAAGTCGAAACACTACGAGAATATTCTCGAAATATTTTGACTTTATTCTCGTAGTATTTTGACTTTATTCTCGAAATATTTTGACTAAAGTCAAAGTACCACGAGAATAAAGTCAAAATACTAAGAGAAAAGTCAAAATACTACAAGCATATAGTCGAAGTCAGAATACTATGAGAATAGTCAAAATATTTTGAGAATAAAGTCAATGTACCACGAGAATAAAGTCAAAATACTATGAGAATAAAGTTGAAATACTTGAGAATAGTCAAAATATTTCAAGAATAAAGTCGAAATACAACGAGCAGAGTCAAAATACTATGAGAATAAAGTCAAAATATTTCAAGAATAAGGTTGAAATACTATGAGAAAGTCGAAATATTTCGAGAATAAAGTCAAAATACTACCAGCATAAAGGCAAAGTCAAAATACTACGAAAATAGTCAAAATACTGAGAATAAGGTTGAAATACTATGAGAATAAAGTCGAAATACTATGTGAATAAAGTCGAAATACTATGAGAATAGTCAAAATTTCAAAAATAAAGTTGAAATACTATGAAAAAGTCGAAATATTTCGAGAATAAAGTCAAAATACTACAAGCATAAAGGCGAAGTCCAAATACTACGAAAATAAAGTCAAAATACTATGAGAATGCAGTTGAAATACTATGAGCATAAAGTCAAAATATTTCGAGAATAAGGTTGAAATACTATGAAAAAGTCAAAATATTTCTAGAATAGTCAAAATACCACAATAAAGTTGAAATACTAAGAGAATAAAGTCAAAATACTACGAGCAGTCAAAATATTTCAAGAATAAAGTCGAAATATGTCAAGAATAAAGTCGAAGTACTAAGAGAATGTAGTCAAAATACTGCGAGCATAAAGTTGAAATACTAAGAGAATAAAGTCGTAATATTTCGAGAATAAAAAAAAAAAAAAAAAAAAAAAAAATACGAGCATAAAGTCAAAATACTATGAGAATAAAGTCGAAATATTCAGAGAATAAAGTCAACATATTTTGAGAATAAGGTTGAAACACTATGAAAAAGTTGAAATATTTTAAGAATAAAAGTCAAAATACTATGAGAATGCAGTTGAAATACTACAAGCATAAAGTCAATATTTCAGGAATAAAGTCAAAATACCATGAGAATAAAGACAAAAAACTACAAGCATAAAGTCGAAATACTATGAGCATAAAGTCGAAATATTTTGAGAATAGTCAAAATACTAGGAGCATAGTCTAAATACTAAAAGAACAAAGTCAAATATTTCAAGCATAAAGTCAAAATACTATGAGAATAAAATCAAAATATGTCAAGAATAAAGTCGAAGTACTAAGAGAATGTAGTCGAAATACTACGAGCATAAAGTCAAAATTTAGAGAATAAAGTCAGAATACTATGAGAATAAAGTTGAAATACTACGAGAAGTCAAAATATTTCAAGAATAAAGTCAAAATACCATGAAAATAAAGTCTAAATATTTCGAGAATAAAGTCGAAATACTACGAGCACAAAGTCAAAATACTACGAACATAAAGTCGAAATACTAAGAGAATAAAGTCTAAATATTTGAAGAATAAAGTCGAAATACTACGAGCATAAAGGTTGATATACTATGAGAAAGTCAAAATATTTCGAGAATAAAGTTGAAATACTAAGAGAATAAAAAGTCTAAATATTATGAGAATAAAGTTGAAATACCACGAAAATAGTCAAAATATTTCAAGAATAAAGTCAAAATACTATAAGCATAAAGTCAATATTTTGAGAATAAAGTCGAAATATTACAAGAATAAAGTCAAAATACCACAAGAATAAAGTCAAAATACCACAAGAATAAAGTCAAAATATTTCGAGAATAAAGTTGAAATACTATGAGCATAAAGTCGAAATACTACATGAATAGTCAAAATACTACGAGAATAAAGAAAAGAAATAAAAAGCTGTTCCTGTTAAGTGGTATAAGCTGTTTCTGCGAGTCCTTAAAATTGACTCTTCCTAATCCCAGTAAGATGATGCGGCCACTTGGACACAACAATATTCAAACGGCCTGGCATTTTTTCCCTGTGCTCTCAATCCAGGCCTTTGCGTGTGCAATATAGGCTATACTTTCTAAATATTATAACTTTAATTTCTATGATTTAAATTCTCAAAACATTTCAACTTTATTCCTGTAATTTCAACTCTATTCTCGTAATATTTCGAATTTATCCCCAGAACTGTTCAAATGTACAACAGTGTTTTAGTGCCACGTTAATTTTTTTTAAAATCTAAGATTATGAGACTGAAGTCATAATATTTTGAGAATAAAGTCATCTCAATCTTAATTAGTTTTTTTGTTTTGTTTTTTTTTTTTTTTTTTTTTTTTTAATGGCACTAAAACACCATTGTACACTTTAACAGTTCTGAGAATTTGTTCATTAAGGAATTTGTCTTCATTTATTTAAAAAATTTGTGAGCACCAGAGTTGGAAAGAAACCAGTTCTCAGGCCAAAAAACAGCTCTGAAAGTGATCAAAATTCCCCAATAGAGTATTTTCACAATGTGTCACCAATCGGCCATACTGACAGCAATTAATGTAAACAATGCCACTGAACTGAACTAGGGCTGGAACCATTCCTCGAATCTATTCGAGTACTAGATTTATGGAGATTAAATAATGCCATAAAGATTTGCATGTGAACAGTATGTTGTGCAAGTGTACGCAAGACTGTAAGCGTAAATTAAATTTGCATGCGCAAGAGAAGCTTTGTAAAAGTGTAAATCGCATTTCAAGCGCAAGAAAAAAAGATTTGCAGTATTTTACTGTTACTCGTAAGTGTAATTCATGTATTGTGAAACTGCAGCTTCATGCTTTCGCAAAATAAATACGATCTGCATTCTTCCGACTTCCATTTCTCCGCGCTTACACTTTTGGCACGTTCTTTTCGCTAAAATACGGTCAAAAGCACTGCAAGCCTGTGAACAGTGATTTGCACATGAAAACAACAGTTTAAAGATCTGCAAAACAGATTGACTGCGTAGGACCAGTCTGTATGTGTAAAAAACACAGTTGCAAATGTTTAAATGACTTGTGTATGTAGGAAACAAAGATGCTAAAATAATCCGATTCTTTTATCTGCGCTTACACTTTTGGCACGATTCTCTCACTCACTGAGTTTTGTAAGCGTGAGGGGGAGGGCGGGTCCACCACCTTTTTGTAGCCAATCAAATGAGACTCTCGCGGACTCCATTTACTCTTATCTGATTGGTTCAATAAACACATCACACGCCAAATCATTTATCTTCATTTAGTTCTCGCTGCCGGTGGAATGGTACTTTTAATGTAGACATACATTAAAAATAAAATAAACTAAAAACACGATATAAGTTGTGTACCAGGCTATGTGTTCATACTGAATTTCGAGCTGTGTCCTTTTCCTCCTCAACAGGCAATATATGATAGTTTGCTGTAATATTGTAATTTTGATTATACTTAATACTAAAACTGCCACAGGGTATATTTTACCCGTGGCTGTTTTTTTAAATGTAGCCTACATAACAGACTTTGAATAAAACATTCAAGTCTCCCAGTCATTGACTTTTACTAAAATGGTTTAGATAAATAAAAAAAGATCAAAAAATGTGGCATTTATATTATGCCTATATTTTCGTGCTGTCATTATCTTGCTACTTATGTTTTAATTGTAACTACATTGCTAGGCAGCACCTTTTACTCACTGAATTAGCAGTTGAGATTCAAAAATAAAGTCAAAGTTAGTAAAAGGTGATTTATGGATGCTGAAGAGCATAGAAGCACTAAATGCCATTAGTCTGAGTCAGCATCTGACAACTCATCTAACTGTGATCTTGTATTTAGATGTTTCTTTATGAAAACAGTGGCATAATACACTGAAATAAAATGTTCTTTAGGCGTATTAAAACAGTAGTCGTGCTTGGGTAAAATTGACCCGCTGGAGGTTTTTAGGTGTACAGCGACCCCTGGCGGTGCTAGCGTTAAACATGGCCTAGCAGCATAATTTGTCATTTATAATAACATGCATAATTTCACCTGTCTACTGATCAGGCACGACTCAAATTTTTAAACTAAAATTTGGTTCAGTATAGTGAGTATAATATTTATTTATTTTTTTTTTTTTTCACTTTAACATGTTATAATTTAAGGGGATTTTACACATTTTTTTCAAAAATTTCAAAGTATACAATTGAGTGTTAAATACAATAAACAGAGACATGGTCTGGAAAATCGTCAAATTCAGATTTATGTAGCTTTATTATTATAGACATAAAAAGTATTGCACTCTGATACTATTGTTGAGCATTGTCACATATCATTTTGTAATGTTTAACATCAGCTATATATTAGGCTATATTATATGCATTTCAATGTAAAGCCAAACCAATCCAATAATGTTAACACCAGCTAACAATTCAGGATGAACACATGAGAGTCTAGCCTAATGATACACAACTTATAATGTATCATGTTTTAATTAAGTTGTTGTTTATTTATTTATTTTAATGTATATGTACATTAAAAGTACCATTCCACCGGAAGTGAGCGGCAGCGAGAACTAAATGAAGATAAATGTTTTGGCGTGTGATGTGTATTGAACCAATCAGATAAGAGTAAATGGAGTCCGCGAGAGTCTCATTTGATTGGCTACAAAAAGGTGGTGGCCCCGCCCTCCCCCTCACACTTGCAAAACTCAGTGAGTGAGAGAATCGTGTCAAAAGTGTAAGCGCGGATAAAAGACGGAGCTGTACATATCGGATTATTTCGGCAACTTTGTGTCCTATATACACAACAAGTCATTTAGACATTTGCTACAGTTTGTTTTTTACACAAACAGATTGGTTGAACGCAGTCAATCTGTTTTGCAGATCTTTAAACTGTTGTTTTCATGTGCAAATCACTGTTCACAGGCTTGCAGTGCTTTTGCCCGTATTTTAGCGAAAAGAACGTGCCAAAAGTGTAAGCGCGGAGAAATGGAAGTCGGAAGAATGCAGATCGTATTTATTTCGCGAAAGCATGAAGCTGCAGTTTCACAATACATGAATTACACTTACGAGTAACAGTAAAATGCTGCAAATCTTTTTTTCTTACGCTTGAAACGCGATTTACACTTTTACAAAGCTTCTCTTGCGCATGCAAATTTAATTTACGCTTACAGTCTTACACTGTAAAAAACAATTTGTTGAGTCAACTTAAAATAATTTGTAACCTGGCTGCCTTAAAATTTTAGGTTCAGGTCAACTCAAAAAAAGTTTATTCAACTTGAATGTTAAATTATACTAAATTATACTAAGTGACAACTTAGATATTTGAGTTGCATCAACTTAAAATTTTAAGGCAGCTGGGTTACTTACCCATCTGTTAAGTTTAGCAAACACAAATATCTAAATTGTTACTTAGTACAACTTAACATTTCAAGTTGAATAAACTTATTTTAGTTGACTGAACTTAATTTTAAGGCAGCAGGGTAACATTATTTTAAGCTGACTCAACAAATTGTGTTTTTTATTTTTTACAGTGTAAGTACACTTGCACAACACGTACTCTTCACATGCAAATCTTTATGGCATTATTTTATCTCCATATAGATTTAAAAAAAAAAAAAAATCCACATCTTACACCCATTTAAAAATCATAAAGCATAATGCTACTAAGAATTCACAAACGCTGCGATTTAATTAAATATATGCGATGCAGGTTTAATATTTACGCTTTAATTATTCACATGTGTGTAGGTTATGTACGTGCATCTCAGATGTAGCTCCCTTCACAGTACTGCTCCGCAAACTGTTATCACTTACATGTGTGGAGTGTCTCAAACTCTATCTGCGTGTTGTTGTGAGGTTGTATTTATTATAACGTTCATCTGAGAACGCAACGTGCGCTATTTCATCAGATCTGCACGGTAAATAACTTATAAACCTCGGAGTTCGAATTGTGTCAAAGCTCTTGAAGGATCCCCGTAACTAGAAACATACATTTTCCGCCCCCATATCCGGAGTTTTGGGAAAATGCATTTTATTAGACTGAATCATGCAGTGAAAAAACGCGCTCTAAATGAGCACAGATGATCACACCGAACGCGTTTTTGCAGCGAGAGGCGCCTTTTTTGAATTGTTTTCTATGGGCAGTGAGCGTTATGCGCACTGTTTATGCGCGTTTTAACCGCCTGCTGCGCCTCGCGTTTTTGCCGGAGCGCTCTGAGCGCCTGAAGTTGGAAAAAAAAAAGCAACACTGAGCAGAAAAGCGCCCGACGTCATCGCGGTTTTTTCCATTATCCAATCGAATGAATGGAGAGGCGGGCCTTCTGTTGTGGTGACCAAAGTTTTACCGTTGCTTAAAAAGTCCGGTTACCCGGAGCTGCCTAGCAACATAAAAAACCGCAACGCACTTAGCTTTTTTTTTTTTTTTTTTTTTTTTTTTTTTTTTTAAGTCAGTGCGTTGCGGTTTTTTATGTTGCTAGGCAACCATCAAATCAGCCGTCCTGTCAATCTAATCAAAGGATTATAGCGCGAGCCCTCTAAAATCTTTGGTTTTTAGCTGTTACTTAAAACATACAGCTCCGGGTAACCCGCGATAGACATCAAAAGTTTCTCCTCCATCACTGCAGTCTCCGGACTTTTTAAGCAACGGTAAAACTTTGGTCACCACAACAGAAGGCCCGCCTCTCCATTCATTCGATTGGATAAGGGGCCGTTCACATATCGCTCCTAAAAACGCGTGGAAAACGCTAGGCGCTTTCCTAAGCGCTCTGTAGCTTGCGCTCCCGTGGCGTCTGCCGTTGCTAAGCAACCATGACCTGCACTCTCAAGTGAAGACGTGAAGTTTCATCAAAGGACAAACGGATTTCCAGCACTAAAAATCACTAGCTGTAGCTCTGCTACTAAATTTATTTAAAAATGTACAGCTATGATCAGTTGTTTCTCCATCTTGGCTGAGCTTTCAATGTTGTTACGGGAAAGGATGAAGCTAATTGGTTGAATCTTGTCACATGACCCGCGGTGCGCTTGCGGCATTCTGAAAAGTTTAGAGCTGTGTCCGAAACCGCTCCCTATCCACTATATAGTGCACTATATCGGGTGTCAGCCATTTTGTAGTGATGTCCGAATTCGGAGTGAACGACTTCATTCCCTACATTCGTTCACTACTTTTTACCCACAGTGCATTCTGATTTCGAGTGTACAACCGATGTACACTCGCTGAAGCACTATATCCCACAATCCAATGCGGAGAACCGACGAGCTGGAAGAGAGAGCAGGAGCGAACAATTTTGAATGAGAGATGCCATTTACATCTTTATTATTTCTGCTTTATTGTTTGTTTAATGAATTATTCATATCAAAATATATTAAATAGGCATTAACTCAGTTTAATATTTTACTAATTTAATGAGCTGGCATCTTTGTTAATTTACAAAAAATGATGATAATTTGGTGGATATTTAAAAATGTTCGTTGGTAGCGTATTCATTCTGATGTAATATTAACGGTCGCCTGAGGGCGCTCTACGATCATTGGAATGTTACGCAGCTCGTGAGAGTTTCAAGATACTACAAACAATAAATACATAAAATTATTAACATGTAATTAATGTATGTTTATTTTTGTTGACAGCATTTTATTAGTATTTAATGATTATGAACACATAATATTACAAAACAAATTAATACTATTAATAAAACCATAAAGCTGATGCGGTGGTATGTATAATTACAGTATAAAGTCATTCAAAGTGTTATTGCTATTAATATTATTTTCTAAAATAAGGTACATGTAATATAAAAGTACATGTGAAAAAGAGATGTTTTTCGGAACAGCTCCAAGTCTCATGCGAAGTGTAACGATATGCGTCACCGTCCGAATTCGTTCACTTCATTTCGTTCACTCCTTCTGATATAGTCCACTCAACGGCCATTCACTATATAGGGATTAGTGAATGAGTGAACGAGTGAGCGATTTCGGACACAGCTTAGATGTTTTCAACTCGATGCGGCGCGGACGCGCCTGAAAAAAACGAGCGCGTCGCACCGCGTGCGCGTCGCTTTCGTTATGAGCGCGGCTGCCGCGAGTCTACATTTGAAATAACGAACTTGAGCGCGCAAAAGACGCGATTTGTGAACGGCCCCTAATGGAAAAAACGCGATGATGTCGGGCGCTTTTCTGCTCAGAGTTGCTTTTTTTCAACTTCAGGCGCTCAGAGCGCTCCGGCAAAAACGCGAGGCGCCCGCGGCGCATAAACAGCGCGCTTAACGCTCACTGCCCATAGAAAACAATTCAAAAAAGGCGCCTCTCGCTGCAAAAACGCGTTCGGTGTGATCGGGGCCTTAGTCTAGCGAGTGTTTAAGCACTCATAACTCCTCTTATAATCAATGAAGCTGTCCATACACTGTATGATAAATTAATCTCTTAGGCTATGTTCACACTTGGCGTCTTTTTTGACAAGAAAAAGTTGACAACGGCGCTTTTTAGTAAAAAAAGAAGCTGGCAGTGTTGCAGCCGAGGGCGTCTTTTGTTGCTATAACAACAGCTGCAATCGTATGAATCTCGAGAAAAGGGGAAGCTCGCTCTTGCGCTGGTGTTTTATTATTATTATAATTTTATTTATTTTTTATTTTTTTTAGCATTTTTGCCCTTTACTTGATAGGGCAGTATTTAGACGGGATCGGGAAGGATCTGCGAGCCGAGACTGGAAAAAGGGACGCCCGAAGCGCAGCGGCGTTGATGTTAACAAAAACCGACGCGCGGCTCCGATAGCCTTGTGGGCAGCGCGTCGGTTTTTTAAGTTAACGGTGAGGAGAATGTCGGTTAACAACAATAAAATAAAAGTCTATCAACCGGCACCGTCTCCATTTTTCTTGCTGTTCTTGTTGTTATGGAAACGACAGGTCTCGCTACTCGCTTGTCATTGGTCAGCTGTCAAAAAGGCGCTTGACGTAGGGCGTTCTTTTCAGAAAAGTTGAACTTTTTTCAACTTGAAAAGACGCTCTGAGCTGCAGAAAAAGACGCCGGCGGTGGCGTTTAAAAAAAGCGCTCATGACCTTTTTGAAAAGACGGTTTACTCCATAGAATTATAATGTAAAATAGACGCTGGCAGTTTGAAAAAAGACGCCAAGTGTGAACGTAGCCTTACATCTGCACTTTGTTGCTTATGATGAGGGAATTCGCTAGTTCAATCTGAACAAAACTACAGGTTTCAGCAATGACCGTTCTGAACGCCTCTGATTGGCCACTGCATTCTAAACTCAACAGAGTCATGTGTGATTGGTTATAATGCGCAACGCTGTAAAAACGCGTAAAAATAAAATATGATTTAACGTGAGCAGGTCTAAATTGAATACAGCATCGAATCTTTTCATTTCATTTTCAGTAGTTTTACATTTTAAGTATTATATTTTTACTGAAAAACCAGGGGACACCCCAAGTATATTTTTTTGGGTGTTATGGGGGGGTCCCTTAAAGCTTATGGGTGGTCCGGCTAGTGTGAAGGCAGCTTAAACCTACACAAACACAGGCGAATACCCCATTAGCTTCCTAAATATGCTAACTAGTCAACGCAATTTCAAAATAAAAAAGTTTAAACCCTCACTCTGAGTGCACACGTTTTGAGGTCCACATATTCAAGAAATTACAGTGGCTGTAGCATGTGTCAAAGAAATGGCCCAATATTAAAGATTAGGTGAACATTTTGTTGAGTCAATAATAAACACGATCTGGTCGTTGGCGCCCTCTACAGGCACTTGTTATAATGCGTAATGCACATTAGCTCTGTTGTTTGTAATACATTATGCATTTTAACGGTTTTGCTCAATAAAACCATATGATTACTTGTTTTGATACTTTATTTGATCTAATAAAGGAACAAAAGGCGTTTGTGGTTGGCCACGGATCCGGTAACGGACCAAATCGTGACGTAAGTGTAAACCCTCAATTATTTAAAATATGGGGGCACATTAATCAATCGTTTTGTATCGGTTATTCAATATCTCATAGATTTCAATGAATAATATACAAAGTGAAAAACAAATTTACTCACCCTCAGGCCATCCAAGATGTAGATTTGGAGAATGATCCACAAGCAATCCACACCACTCCAGTCTTTTAACATCCTGAGAAGCCAAAATCTGTTTGTAAGAAACAAATCCATCATTAAGACGTTTGTAACCTCAAATCGTTCCTGACTAAATAAAACCATAATCCATAAGGCTTCCTCCAGTTAAAAAGTCGCCTCTTCTGAATCAGAAGAGAAATCTGCACAGACCAAACAAGCCAAAACAGTCCAAAACAACTCTAAATAAATATATGAGCCGATTTTTATGATGAGACAACAGGAGATGGACTTTTTTCCTTTTATTTTTTCTTTGATCCTACGAGTTGCAGTGTGTCACGTGACGTTCTTACCTGTCCGTTTTTTCCCGGCCTTGTAAAATATAACGCGTGCTCAAATATGTTACAGTGAGGGGGAGAGGGAACAAAAATATGTATCGGGGCAAACGTACACGAAGGGCAAGCAACACAAACAAAAGTGGATACAATAATTAAACGGGATGGCAACGAAATAACGAGCACGAAACAGCAGCACCATAGGGGCCTGCGGGTGGTCTGGCGTTCTCTTTTATTTGGGAGGGTCTCGTCGGATTGGGAACTGAACGGTGGGTGACGTCAGCGGTTAATGATGATTGACAGGTGACAGGACCAATGACCGGCAATTAAGAAAGTGCAAGTAAAAAAGAGAAGAGCCAGCGAGAAACAGCGTGCACGAGCATGTAACGCCTGAATTCGGAATAACAAAATAAAAGCTTGATCATTTTTGGTTTGAAAATGCCGAAAATTCATATAAAGAATAAAAACGTTTAATCGAACGTTAGATGTACTACAAAATAATTTTATTTTAATTGATTACTCATTTTTATTTTAAAATATAATTAGTGCTGGGCGACGATTAATCGCGATTAATCACATTCAAAATAAAAGTTTTTTGTGTACATAATATATGTGTGTGTACTGTGTATATTGATTATATACATATAAAGACACACACATACAGTATATATTTATATTCATATAATTTATATTATAAATAAAATATGTGACCCCGGTCCACAAAACCTTCAGTAGCACAGGTTTTTTATTTTTTATTATTTAGCCAAAATACATTGTATGCGTCAAAATTATCGACTTCTCTTTTATGCTAAAAAATCATTAGGGTATTATGTAAAAATCATGTTCCATGAAGATATTTTGTACATTTCCTATTGTAAATATATCAACATTTTTGATTAGTAATCTGTATTGCTAAGAACTTCATTTGGACAACTTTAAAAGCAAATATTGTCCTTATTTATTCAGCTTTCAGATGATGTATAAGTCTTAACTTTCTAAAATTGACCCTTATGACTGGTTTTGTGATCCAGGGTCACATATAAACTTGACATATATATATATATATATATATATATATACAGTGTTGGGAAGGTTACTTTGGAAATGTAATAGGTTACATATTACAAGTCACTTGATTTAAAATGTAATAAGTAGTGTAACTTTTCAGTTACTTTAATGTAATAATGTAACTTATTACTTTTTGATTACTTTCCTAAATTTCTAACATTTTCAACTGTTTTGAAACATTTAAACCAGGTAGAATTAATCTTACAGTAGCACTCAACACTGATTACTGTCAGACTTTCAAAATCCTTTATCACTTGAGTTAAGATTATAAGTAAAGGATAATATACATCTTTATTTTGCGATAAAAACTGGATGGATGTACATTAACGCATTTATTACACAGCTGCTTGCCACAAAAGCAAATAATTAGACATGAAACACTGATCTGAGTTGAAATATTTGAACGCAAAGCTTCCACGAAGACAGCAGTTGCTAGCAAGTGGCAAGTTCAAACTAGACACACATTTTAGGGTTACAATGCAGTCATACCACTTTTATTTCACAACATTTCACCACATAAATAATTAAGTCCTAGCAGTTACAGTACTAGTTTGTTAGTTATCTTACAATGTACAAAACAAAATGGCAGCAGCTGCGTTTAAAACAAAAGAACGAGTCCACGAAAACAGGATGACATAATTAAGAAATCGTAAGTTTTAATATTTTATTAGCTAACAAAATCAGAGCTTCAACTAAGAAAAATTATCAAGTGTATAGCGCCAATTTAAGTTTCCCGGATGAATCTGTGTTATTAGATTTTACCAGTAGTTATAACTGTAACTAATTTCAATTACATTTATTTTGTAAATAACGTAATTACATATAAGTAGTTACTCCCCAACACTGTATTATATGTATTATATATATATATATACATATACATACATACATACATACATATACACACACCTACACAAAAACTTCTGATTACTCGTTTCCAAGCACTAATTATAATAGCATTATTACAGTCTATTATTTTGCTTATTTAAAATACAAAACTAAAGTACTTAAAAATACTACTATACTATTAAACGAAATACTATTATCACTTTTATTATTTAATTTATTTTTAAAGTTACTTTTAAAGAATCACACTGGCGCAGTGTGAGCACTAAAACAAATCTTCCACCCCTGATTATGGATTACGGTCTTGGCATTTTAGCCAAAAGTAACCTTTTAAAGTTCAATGATGAGTTTGTTTCTTACAAACACGCAACTTTCAGCTTCTCAAGATGTTAACTAATGGACAGTAATGGTGTGGATTACTTGTAGATTATTGTGATGTTTTATCAGCTGTTGGGACTCATTCTGACGGCACCCATTCACTGCAGAGGATCCACTAGTGAGCAAGTGATGTAATGCTATATTTCTTCAAATCTGATGAAGAAACAAACTCACCTTCATTTTGGATGGCCTCAGGATGAGCACATTTACAGCAAATGTTCATTTTTTTTGCCATCAATGCCATAAAATTAGCATTTAATATCAGATGCTTGTGAAAACATAAGTGGAAGTCAAGGCAAACTCTTTTTTCACAATTAAACTGTGGCCTGTGGTAAAAATTCAAAGGAAATTTAGTCTACGGATGGCTAAAATGATGCATTATCACTGCAAATAAACATCAAGAGGCATCAAATCTGATCAAGCAATTGGATAAACTCACCAACACGGTTATAATATCTCCAGAATTTTATTTCTGGAACGGTTTGCCAGTTAAGTACAACATAAAATACAAAATAAAAACCAACAAAACGAGAACAGTGTCTATGTACAAACATTAAGAATGATACAATTTCCTTTTTCCAATATTAATCGCCGTTTGATTGTCTATTGAACACTATAATTTTATTACATCAAAATTTGCTGAAAAACTGAACTTTACCTAGTAACTTCTCCTCCTCCTCCTCCTCCTCCCCACCCCTCCAAAAAGCATAAAAGTGAAAACCGATTGAATATGAAACCAAAAAATAAAGCATAAAACATTCCAAAGATAAGGGAAGGTTTTTCAATGTACATTTTTTCCCCTGGAAGCAGACAACCATTACTACATTACAATTTCAACTTTTTAGCTATTTTTTTTTTATACAAACTTTGGACATAAATTACTGCACCAACACGATTTCCTAAAGCTCTTTTCGATTCTCGGAGGGACAGAAGAAATGAAATTGCACAACCTACATGACTGAATTGGAGAATATTGTATTTTAAAATCGATCAATACACATCCTTCAAGTATGTCAAGACCAAAAATAAAAATAAAAATAATATATGGAGGATTCTGGCCGCAGGTACGAGGAAACACAATTTTACAGACACAGCACGAGCCGTCCAATAGATCGCCCTCCCGAGCGTTTTCCAGGTCGATTCAACATGCAAGTTTTGAATGAAGGTTAAGGCAACACTGCAAACCGGGCTTCTGCCTTAACTGCGAGACATTCGAGTTCAGTAAATCCCTAAGATGCGATAATACTGTACATTCAGCTAGGACGCCTCTTCACTCGTGTGTACAGAACGCTAACACGCTACACCCACTTGCAGTTGAGTGAATAAATAAATAAATAACTCTCTTCTTAAGCGAATCTCTTATGAGGAAAAGCATCGGTAAAGGAGAAGGCATTCGTGTGGCATTAGCAGACTCAAAAGCAAGTCTTCAAGTTTGAGTCTGTTTGCCGAGGAAGAAAAGAAAACAGGAAGGTATGTCTGTACATATTTACAAATTATTGCCATACGAGAGCGTGGAAAATAAAACTCGGGAAAGCTGGGAAAAAAATTAAAACAAGCGATCGAGGTCCGAAATGATCCGTTTCATCTGTAAGCCTTTCTTGATGCATAGATAAACGTCGGGTCAGTGCTTGCAGGCCAGCAAACGAACGCCGGGCAGTGATGAACAGAAATCATTTACAACGTTGCATAATCGGTCACTGAAGGGAAAAGACGGGTAAAATGGCGGGTCGCTTCTGTTCCCGCGGCGTGGAATCCCTGCAAAATGTTTTTTCAATAAATAGTGATCTTGAAACGAACACACAAAAACAAAAATGAACAAACACATGTGCCAGTACTTCACAACCATTTCGGGAAAAACGACCATAATGCAGTCCAATGGTCTCCATTGCAATAAATACGCCAAACGCCGACTGGTAAAGCAAGAGGAACACTAATAAATATGCGTAGAAGTAGAAAAATTACACACGTCGTAATACCTCTATTGTATGTAGGGCCTATATAGTCGCTAGAACCACTTTCAATTGTTCGCAGGTTTGCTTTCGCAGTCCGTCGAAATCTCCCAGGGCTGAACGTGCCGGGTTCTTGTGCTCAAATGGTGCAAAACGAAACAAAGTGGTCGTAAATGCCGACGAAGGGTGAGCCGAGGCGCCTGTAAACACTGATGGGAACCACAGAGGAGAGGCTGAGCTGACAGCCAGTCGTCATGGCTTAGAAAAACCCTTCGCCGTCGGCCCGAGCGATCAGTTTTCCACAGTATTCGGACGTTTATGACACTTCCAAAAATTCAAGACTGGAAAATAAATGGCTGTATTAACTCTTGAGAAATCAAGATTCAGGTCTGTACAATTAGACATCACTGATGTCATAGTAAAAACAAAAAAAAAAAAAGTCTAAAAAGAATCAAATCTGTACATATATACACACGTATATAATCAGGAAACCAAAAGCGAAGGAATATGCGGCCGGCTATGTACAGGTAGTCCCGTGGCGAAGTCATTCGGACTGCAGCGCCGTGTGCTGATGTAGTGTGTGCGCGCCCATGTAGCTGCTCGCCTCGCTGAAGTCACTGACCGAAACCGCCATTTTGGCACTTGTGATGTGGTGCGCGCGGCCTTCGAAATCCACACCCATGTTTCTGTTGTCGTTTATGAACGGTTCCGACAGGCCCATCTTCAGACGCTTGGCCGGCGGCCGTTCGCAGTCCTCGCCGCACACGTTGATCTGCCCGAGGTCCGAGTGGTAGAAGCCGGTTTCTAGGAGGTTGAGACAGTCGCTGTCGCCGTTGCTCGAGTAGTTGAGCGGCTCCTCGTGGCTCAGGGGTCCGCGGTGAAGCCCGTCAAGCGAGGAGAAGTTGTAGGAGTCCAGACAGCTCACGTCTGCCGGGTTGCACACCGACGCCACCGTGCTCGTCAACGCTGGGGGAAGAGGAAGAGGTTAGAGTTGTCTGTCTGCTCATCGAGGTTGTATTTATCGGATGAAAAATATAGTAAAAACAGGAAAAATGTGAAATATTATTACAATTTCAAATAGCTGCTTTCAGTTTTAATAAGTTTTCAAATGTAGTATATTTCTGTTATTAAAGCTGAATTTCAGAATCATTCTAATATAGTGATTTGCTGCTGAAGAAACATTTCCTACTGCTATCAATGTTGAAAACAGTGCTGCCCAATATTTTTGTGGAAACTGTGATACATTTAATTATTATTATTATTATTATTATTATTATTATTATATATATAAATATTAAAATATTAATTATTTAAATAATGAAAAAATATTTAGAAAAGAGGAATAACCTCAAATTATTTAAGCAATCATTTACAAAAAAATAATAATCAGAAACGGTTAGAATTTTTTTTGATATTTAGTCAGATATTATATCCTTCACAAATTTAGTTTCCATATTTAGTTACATTTAGTAAAATAATTACTTAAAAAGTAAACCTTACTGAGCCCAAATTAATGTAAGCTTATTTGTTTGTTTTACAATATTAATTATTTTAATTAATATTATAACACACATATATGAGATAGATAGATAGATAGATAGATAGACAGACAGATATAAAATACATCTAAAAAGATGTGAGCTGATTCCTTTCTTTTCAACATTTAGTCAGATATTGGTATGTCCTTCAAATATTTGGTTCCAATTTTTAGTTTGATTTTTTTGTTATTCAATAATAAAAAAAATATGGAGGGAAAATACACACAATCTGACTAGCCATTGACATCACAGATGTCAGGAAATTTTGGACTAAACACTGGCTCAGCCAATGGCTGATAAATTAGTCTATCACTTACTTTTTGTATTTTATTTATTGAACATTGGCATCTTATATTCATGTTGTAATTTAATATGTTTAAACTCAATAAGCTACTACAGGCAGTTTATTACTGTAACACAATGACTTATTGCTTTATACATTAATAGAAGCCTGTCACCAAAGATTTAAAACAGATATGAAGGAAAAGCACATTTAAATATGTTTAGTAGCGTACCGGAGAGGTCACTGGCTGTGATGGAGTTGAGCAGGTTGAGCTGTTGTTCGGTCGGAGGCTCTATCCTGCCGCTGCTGCTGGAACACACAGAAGCAGATCCATCCACCAAACCCTCTGCCTCATCCACCAACCGGTCCATCAGATCCCTGCAGAGAACATCAGCCGTCAAAACTCACCGGTCTAGGCTCACTAATATAACTCAGTATCAGGTTCACACTGAACATCTGAAAATCCACTCAACAAAAGATCATTAAAAAACTCACGTAACACCAGGATAACTGCTGAACTTCTTCTTCCCGAATCGGTTTTGCTGCACGAAAAAGTCGAATCGCTCAGACTTCTTCCACATGTAGTAAAATGCAACACATTCTGCCACCGTCCGTGTGTTGACCTTGAAAAGAAAGTTACATTTAACTTAAACATTATTGGTGCAAAAAATCTTTTCAATATTGTTAGACTTTTTTTTAACCAATTATATCCCAATAGATACATTATTTTCCACACCCATGAATATTCACTTAGAAATACATGTCTACAATGTTATAGTATATATATATATATATATATATATATATATATATATAAAAAGTGTATATAGTGACATCTGACTCAATGTAAAGCCTGACTCAAATCTGCATTTGCTCTATTTAGATATCTGAGACCACTGTGTTCAGGATCAAAAATGCAGGAGACGGCATCTTACTTTGTGTTTCTGGATGAGGTGGAAGTTCTTTTCGTACAACAGAAGAGCGTGTTCAAAATTTCGACATTCCTCTTCAGACCACGGGAGCATCTCGTCTAAAAAATAACATTTATATTAGTTTATTTTTCAACACTTATTTCAACAACACTGCTATAACAAAACCACCATGACTACTTCAACATTTCCACTTACCCTTTGAGGATTTGTCATTGCTGCGATACCGTTCAAGAGCTTCCTGGACGTTGTAGTTGCACTTTAAGAGCTCATATAAGGCCTGTAGAAAACGAACAGGTTAGTCAACCCTATCCTAAAGTGTCTAATCATCAACATAACAAAAATTTGCTTTTAAACCTGTTGCACACAATCTACTAACAGAACTTTTAGTCTAGTTGTACAAACATCCACATTCAGCTGATTCACATGTCTTTTTGCAGTAAAATCTACTGATTTTTATCAAGTAAACGTCAGAATTACTTCAGTCACATTTCCAGATGAACACTTACTGGACTGAAGCAGCTTGGCTTCACTTAATTTAGGGATGGAACGATAACCGGTTTGACGATAAATCATCACAAAATTCCCCACGTTAGTATTACAGTTTCATATTTTAAATATCATTAAAACCATATTCGATTACCGTGATTTAAACAATTGGATTGCATTGCATTATATATTAGGATCATTGCAATCTCATCTTACTTGGGCATATTATTGGAGATATTGGAGTGATGACTGATATTTCTATCATTTTTATGCAAGTGCCTGCTATACTGTTATAAAAACCTCATTGATTTACATTGCAAGCATCAGAATTTCATCACTTTTTAGCAATATAATCAGCAGAGTCTGCACCAAATTGCATATTTTTGCAAGTTTTGGCCTCTGCAAAAAAAACAAAAAACAGATGTGCTTTATTCTTCCATATTCTCACTGTATCACACTATGAGAGGCATAAAAGCCTGATACATGATATGATACTCAAAAAACACATGATAATTTTTTTTCTTAGTGATTTTTTTTATTTTGTCTAAAGTTTCAATCTTCAGATTTAATTTTAAAAAAAAAAATAGAATGTGACTTCATGTGAGGCTTTACAAGGTTAATAAAAACTAGGGCTGGGCGATATAACCAAAAAATATTGATGATTGTAATGATAAATGTCAAATTTTTATTTCTTTAAAGTTTAAAGGCAAATTTTTGCTACAATGTGAAAGTTATCCAAAACAGACAGTTAATTGTGGCTTTAAACTATTCTTTATGGTCAGAACATAAACACTTCACTTGTTGAATTCTTTACATTTTTTCCAGTCATTTTAACTTAAAATAAATATCTTAATAGAAAAAAAATAATTTTAGTTCTGCGTGGTTTAATGAATAACATTGTTTCAAATCAATAAACAGGTTTGTGCTGCCTGATAATAATAATAATTTAACCTTTTGTCTCTTAAAAATAGACATTTGATAGTAGTTTGAGTTAGGATGCAGATTTATGTTTATTATCAAAATCAGTAATAAATGTAAAAATTGTACCAGTCTCATTTTTATATGTTGAAACGTAATTATTCAGTTTTTTTTAAATTAACCATTGCTCCTCCATAGTAGCAGACATTTAGAATAGTTAAAACCACAAATATATATTTATAATACATAAATACTGTAATTATATTCCATTACTCCTCCTTCAATACATTTAATACACGTCTACATTATTAATATAAAATTCTACACAAACACCCTCATCTCTGACACAATACCACTGTGCAGTTAGTGCTACTACAGTAAATCTATAGCAAATGGCGGCTGATTGCATCGTTGTGCACAGTGTTTCTCCTGTTTGTCAGCGCTGTTTCATCTGGCTTTGAAGTAATTTGTGTTCTTTGCTGAATTCAAGCACTTTACACTGGATCTTACAGCGCCGTTTATTAGTCACACGAGCGAGACTCATCAGCGAGTGAACGCACCTGCTCTAGTAAGTTCAAGCCACGCCGCATAAGCATTATACTGAACGTTTATCTAACTCTTGGTATTGCTTATCAAATAAATTTATATTGCACGATAATTATCATTATCAGTTTATCGCCCAGCCCTACTAATAACAGCACCATTAACAGCAAATTGCTTAAGTCTTTGGCTAAATCCATTTAGTGGACATAGCTAACAGTCCCTAAGTATAACCAATGTGTTTGGTTGGTATAAAACTAGATCTGTGATCTTCACCTGTTCGTTGTCTTTGACCAGAGAACATTTTCCATCTCCGTCCATCTTTCCGTCCACACTCAGAGCGTCCTGCAAGAAGCTTTTGACTTTTGACTCGGGTAAGACATCCGGCTGCCAAAGCAGCTGATCTTCCTCTGCATACACTGAAAAACACATTAATGGAAAATTTGCATCAAACTCTAATATGTTTACACCTCCAAAAACAACTTTTCTGCTTGCATCCAAACTAAGAAATACATGTATGCAATGTTAATGCCATTTTATGTTGTATTTAACAGTGGTGGCATATGATTTACATAAATACTAACTCAAATCTGCACAAATATTAAAGACTCACCTTTTTCTTGGTCATTATAACAGGAAAGAGCAGGAATTTCTGCCTGATATTCAGACCCCACCATGATCTCCTGTGAAAACACAAATTAATATACACATTGACTGAACTTTGTCTGAGACACATAAATAAGAAGCAACCCCCTTTGAGCTCAAACTTTAAATAAGACTGTATATGATCTCATATGTCATACTGTAGACTACAATGACAAAGCCTATAGAAAAAAAAAAACAAATCACCTTGCGAGAGTCTTCAGGACTCAAACCATCATCCTCACCCTCAGACTCTTTGTCTCCATCGTAAACTGTATTAGCTGGAAAACAAACAACAGAACTGAGTGCTACAGAAAATCAGAAACTTAATGGAAACTGGAGGACAGACTGCACATTCGTAAGTGATAGCAAAAGTAAACAACGTCTATGTGCTTACAGCGAAGAGTTCTTGGGAAGAAATCATTGGTTTCATGTGACGTCACAGACGGTGTGAGATCATCGGCAGAAGATTGTGTTTCCTCATCGTCTCCAGAGAGCAGATCTTTAGCGATTTCCTCCTATTACGAGACAAGTGGACATGTAACAATGTTAATTGAAGGCAAAATACAGGTAAAAAAAAAAAAAAAACTGTAATAAATCACAATGTGTGTTTTTTAAGAATGTGCTGATTTGCTATTATTATTATCCATGGATCAAGTGACACTGAAGACTGGAGTAATGATGCTGAAAATTCTTTGTATCACAGGAATAAATTACTTTTTAAACATACACAAAAATTTTCAATCAGTAAGATTTTAAAAGTTTCTTTTTTTTTTTTTTTAAAAGAAGTCCACTTTCAGAACAAAGATTTACAGGTAATGTACTCACCTTTATTCAGTCGTAAAGAAATTGTTTTTTTGAAAAAACAAAAAACAAAAAAACATTTCAGCTTTTTTCTCCATATAGTGGACTTCTATGGTGCCCCGAGTTTAAACTTCCAAAATTAAGTTTAAATGCAGCTTCAAACGATCCCAGCCAAGGTAGAAGGGTCTTATCTAGCGAAACGATCAGTTATTTTCATAAAAATAATGCAATTTATATCGTCTTGTCGAAAAACTCCCATCTCATGTTCTCCCTCAACTTCAAAATCGTCCTATATCGCTGTTTTACCTTTTTTGTTAAGGGTGTTTGATCTTCTTTGCATGTTCACTTTGCAAAGACTGGGTCGGTGCTTCTGCAGTGATGTAGGATGATTTTGAAATGATTTTTGAAGTTGAGGGAGAAAATATGATTGGAGTTTTTCGACATACCCTAACTGTCTTGAACCAGAATACACAGAGTTCAGGAAGAGTAAGACAAGACGAGTGTTTGAGATTAAAAAGTATTTAAATTGTATTATTTTTATAAAAATAACCAATTGTTTCGCTAGATAAGACCCTTCTTCCTCAGCTGGGATCATTTACAACCACATTTCGGATCGTTTGAAACTACATTTTGGAAGCTCAAAATCGGGGCACCATATCAGTCCATTATATGGAGAAAAATCCAAAAATGTTTTCCTCAAAAAATTATTTCTTTGCGAATGAAGAAAAAAAGACAAACATCTTGGATGACAAGGAGGTGAGTACATTATCTGTGAATTTTTGTTCTGGAAGTGGATTTCTGCTTTAAACACGTCCATTTATTTGATCAAAAAATACAGGAAAAAAAAGTAATATTCTGAAAATTTTTAAATAACAGTTTTCCATATTAATATACTTTAAAATAGAATTTATTTCTATGCTGCAAAGCTTAATTTTCATTGGTCATTACTCTAGCCTTCAGTCTCACATGATCCTTCAGAAATCATTCTAATATGCTGATTTATTATCAATGTTGTAAACAGCTGTGCTGCTTAATATTTTTTTGGAACCTGTCATACTTTTTTCAGGATTCTTTGATGAATAAGTTAAAAGAACAGCATTTAGTCAAACTGGAAATCTTTTCTAACAATATAAGCTTTTACTATCACCTTTTTATCAATTTAACACATCCTTGCTGAATAAAAGTATTAAATAAATAAAAAAGAATAAATTACTGACCCCAAATGTTAAACAGTAGTGTATATTGTTACAAAAGATTACCATTTTAAATGCGGTTTGTTTTTAGCATTTTATTCCTCAAAGAATCCTGAAAAAGTATCACAGGTTCCAGAAAAATATTAAGCAGCACAACTGTTTCCATCATTTATAATAAATCAGCATATTAGAATGATTTCTGAAGGATGAAGTGACACTGAAGACTGGAGTAACGATGCTGAAAATTCAGCTTCACAGAAATAAATTCTATTAAAATATATTAAAACATAAAAAAGTTTTTTAAAATTGCAATAATATTTCACAATATTCCTGTTTTTGCTATATTTTTGCTCAATAAATGCAGCCTTGGTAGGCAAAAGAGACTTCTATCAAAGACATTTATAAAAAAAAAAAAAAAAAAAAAAAAAAAAAAAAAAAAGTTATCATTCCAAAATTTGACTGGTAGTGTGTTTTTGACTTGACTGGCCAACTGCAGCATTTTGCATAATGCCCAATGAACTGTATATTTGACAGCTGTCAATGGTAATTACTAAACTTGCTTGAATTGAAAAAATAAAAACCAACCAAGATCTCTACTCTAGTGACTTACTTTATCTAACGTCATGTCAGGCAGCTCATCGGTCAGCTCTACAGACGAGCTGTCCGCACTCGACCCTCCGACAGCGCTGTCCGCAGCTTCATATCTGTACAACGCCAGCAGCTCTTCCAACGGCATATTCCCCTCCTGTGACACAGACGTTTAATTCAATGCTTTATCACTGCAAACAATTCATAAAACTACGCATGCACAATGTGTGTTATCATATCAGTTCTGGCTAATATTAACCAATATTAATACACTGATAATGTACACGATTTTTGTTTTGATAATGTCAGCCAGGTCATATCTGTTATTTGCCATAATTTTAAAATTAATCACTATCTCTAAATGAAAAGAACATGTGCATTGGACTAAAAAAATCAAAACAAACCTTCTCCAGATCAGCGATTTCCGAGCTCCCGCTTGACTCGCCCTCCCTCATCTCCTCTTCCTCTAATGTACGCTCATCGTCGAAATCGTGCACCAACATTTCTGCCGTCGGGTCAAAATCGTGATCTTCCGATGACAAAGAGCCAACTGAAAAGATCCAATTTAAAGAAAAAATATTTAATTGTATGTATAATTTACATAATTAACACAGTATTCAATTAAATATATATATAAATAATCTAATCACACACATACTTATACATATTACATATACATATATAAATGCACACACACACACAACTATACATGTATATGAATATTTAATTTGCAAAAACATAACTTTTTTTTTTAAACATTTTTCAAAAATCATGAACATGTTTTTTTTATTCTGCAATCCATGTAATAGCAATCAGTTGGGTTGTTTTGATTAATAAGAACTCAAATAATACAGCTAACACAATAAAACACACAAAAAAATGTAACAATAAAAAACATGACATGAAAATTAATAAAAACATATATATACACACACACACATATATACATATACATAGATACATACACACACACACATATACATATATACACACATACTGATTAATAAGAACTCAAATAATACAGCTAACACAACAAAAAACACAAAACAGTAACAAAAAAACATGACATGAAAATTAATAAAAACCGATATACATATACACACACACATATACATATACATATATATGTATATATACATACACACACACACACACACACACATATACATATACATACATATATATAAATATGGATTTATTATATACATATTTCTTAATATTATTATAAGAGGTACTAAAGTAGATATTAAAGACATAATCGAGTAAATTTTACATTTGGAGGAAAATTTACCTGGGCTTGTACTTCCCAAGGAAGCCTGAAATTAGAAAGGAAAAAAAAAATACATGTGAGGTTTATGAATTTACAGTATAATAAGGAGTACTGGTTAACTTCCCTTACCAAAATGTTACTATAGCAACCATAATTTCCACCAAATTTCTATAGCTACTAAAATTATGGTTACTAAAACCAAAATACATTATTATGAGATGTATTTCAAAACGTGTAATAAGTTTTCAAAGTTTTTGTGATTTTGTTACCAGTTTGGCTTTGATGAAAGTGGCAGCTGAAAATAATATTACCACAGTTTTACTGAAGTAGAGCTCACTTTAAAGTACATTTGTGAATAGCAAGGGTATGAATCATAATTTATATATTAATAAAATGAATTATAACACGGACCACACAGATGACAGTCCGATGAAGATTAACGCCATTAAAATAACCAAAAACGGTCACTGACAATAAAAATATTTAAATGTACAAAAATATTCAAACAAAAATAAGATGAATTACTATTTATATTTTTAAATAATGCAAAGAACATACAACAGAAGCAGTTTGTGAGGCTCACTAACAAGCCAACGCAATATTTAATATTTATTCAGCGCTTCCGAGTCTCTTAAACAAAATCCAGCCATGATATATAATAAAACAACACATGTGTTTTATTTTAAAATAATACGAAAAATAAATGGTTTGATGTCGTCACTTCACAGCATCAATCCGGTACTGCAGCAACGAAAAAAAAATCACTCTGAGAGCAAACTGAAGTAAACAGTCGAAAAAACGGAGAAGTAAAAATAAGAAAAAAGCGCGGAAAAAAATAAACCGTCCGCCTCACGACTGACTGACTGACTAACGTTAACGACCGCCGGGCGCTCGACGCTCTCAGTTGAGCGGCTTCGGCCGCTCGCAGCTCCGCTCCGTGAGATCTGACGCCAAATACGGACGCCCGATCGGAACGCTCGACGCTAAAAGAGGCCCCATCGACGTTTCAAACACTCGTTTTGACGGCCAAAACCGCTCAGATATCCACAAAACCGGCCTTTATCCAGAGATAAGACATTATTACACGTAATCAGACACAGAAAGCCCAAACTAATGCACTGTGGGAAGAGAAATTAACGACCAAAATATGACGCCTTCCCCCTATTTTCCAACTTACCTCCGCCATCTTGGTACCTTTCGGCTACTAAACTGGCTTTACGACGGAGCCCGGATTGACGTCGTGAACCAATGGCGAGAGACTGTTCCTGGAGGTCCGCTCTGATTGGCTGACGCGTTTGAAACGCACGGCAAGCAGGGCACGGGATTGGCTGCTGACAGCGAACTGGTTGACGTCGAGATACTGTATTCCAATGGGTTTAATTACCTGAGAATTCATTAGGATGAATTAAAAAGACACGTATAAAGTTGTAATTTATTAGAATTGTGGGTGAATCGACTGTGTATGATAAATAACGTTTTAAAAACGTATTAGAATCATCTTCAGTAAGCAGTGTTGAGGAGTAACTAGTTACATGTAACGGAATTACGGAATTTAATTACAAAATAAATGTAATTATTTACAGTTACTGAGAAAATATATGTGACCCTGGACCACAAAACCAGTCTTAAGTCGCTGGGGTTTATTTGTAGCAATAGCCAAAAATACACTGTATGGGTCAAAATTATTTTCTTTGATGCCAAAAATCATTAGGAAATTAAGTAAAGATAATATTCCATGAAGATATTTTGTAAAATTCTTACTGTAAATTTATGAAAACTTAATTTCTGATTAGTAATATACATTGTTAGGAACTTCATTTGGACAACTTTCAAGGCAATTTTCTCAATATTTTGATTTTTTTGCACCCTCAGATTCCAGGTTTTCAAATAGTTGTATCTCAACCAAATATTGTTCTATCCTAACAAACCATACATCAATGGAAAGCTTATTTATTCAGATTGCAGATGATGTATAAATCTCAATTTTGAAAAGTTGACCCTTATGACTGGTTTTGTGATCCATGGTCACATGTGTAATTAAATTACAGTTACTTTTGAAAAATGCCAGTGATTACAAAGGGGGGTTACATCTGAATTTTTCACAAACCCACCACAACTTGCAGATTTAATTGACTTCTTTTAAATTGCATTGACTGCTCTAAAATGAGACACCAATGTTTCAGAAATTTAGGACACAGAATAGGGCACATGCTTATTCGATAACTGTTTTACTTCCTATTTGGGTTTATGCATAAACTTTATTTTTTAAGATTGTTTTTCCCAGGCATTGTTAGATGCTGGTGTTTTCTGTCATAACTATGCAAACATTTGATTTCAAACCCAGTATCATAGCTATTAAACTATTTCTTGTTATGATGTTATTTACAGTCATGTGAAAAAGTTAGGACACCCTATTGAATTCCATGGTTTTCTGTATCGGGACATCATTAAAACAAAACTGGTCCTTGGATGGTCTTAAAATTTTGAAAATAAAACCTCAGATGAACAACAACACAAGACAAATTGCACCGTGTCATTTTTTACTGAACAAAAATAAAGCCAAAATGGAAAAGCCATGTGTGACAAAGTTAGGACATTCTTACTGTTAACATTGGAATTAAGAGGGTAAATAACACTCAAGCACTGCTAATCAAATACCTTTGATTAACTGATCATCAGCAAGTCTGAGCGCCTCTATAAAAGCATAAGCTTTGGCAGTTTGCTGGTCTGGAGCCTTCAGGTGTGTGTTAACACAATGCCAAGGAGGTAAGACATCAGCATTCATCTTAGAGAGGCAACTGTTGCTGCCATCAATCTGAGAGGAGTAATACGGCCATTTCCAAACAATTTGAAGTAATACACAATTCGAAGACGTTTAAAACAGACACCTCTCCTTCCAGGAGTGGATGTCCCAGAAAATTCACCCCAAGATCAGACCGTGTAAAGCTCAGAGAAATGGCAGACAACCCAAGAACTACACCTCAGACTCTACAGGCCTCAGTTAACATGTTAAATGATAAAGTTCATGACGATACCATTAGAAAAATATGGGACAAAAATGGCATGTTTGGAAGGCTTGGCAGAAGAAAGCCTCTTCTATCTTAAAAAAAAACATTGCAGCACAGTTCAGGTCTGTAAAGTTACATCTAAACAAAACACAAGTCTTCTAGAATAATGTCCTTTGAACAGACTAGACCGAAGTGGAGATGTTTGGCCATAAGGCACAGCGCCAAGTTTGGTGAAAACATAAAGAGCATATCAGCACAAACACCTCATACCAAAAGACAAGCATGCTGGAGGAGAGCTGATCATTTTGGGCTTGTTTTGTAGCCACAGGACCGGAGCACCTCACAGTCACTGAGTTGGCCATGAACTCCTCTGTATATCAAAGTATTCTAGAGTCAAATGTGAGGGCGTCTGTCCGACATCTAATGTTGGGCCAAAATTGGGTCTTGCAACAGGACAATGATCCCAAGCACACCAGCAAATCTACAACAGAATGGCTGAAAAGAAAAGCATCAAGGCATTGCAATAGCCCAGAGCTCATCCTGACTCAAATGCTGTGGTGAGAGCTGTGCATAAGCAAATGCCCACAAACCTCAATAAACTGGAGCAACGTTGAAAAGAAGAGTGGTCCAAATTTCTCCAGAACGATGAGAGAGACTGATAAAGTCACACAGAAAATGAATGCTTCAAGTTATTGCTGCTACAGGCAATTGACTCATAGGGTGTCCTAACTTTGTCACACATGGCCTTATCCTCTTGGCTGTATTTTTCTTAAATAAATAATGACACAGTGTGATATGTCATGTGATGATGTTTATCTAAGGATTTATTTTCAAAATTTTAAGACCTGCCAAGGACCAGATAATTTTTTATTATATCCTGATACAGAAAACCATGAAATTTAATAGGGTGTCCGAACTTTTTCACATGACTGTATGTTATGATCTTGTTATGACATATAGCACAACTGCGCTCACGGTGACCCGAGTTCGATTCCCGTCTCGAGGTCCTTTGTCGATCCCGCTCCCCTCTCTCCTCCCAGCTCTTTCTTGTCGTCTCTCTACTGTCCTATCACAATAAAAGGCATAAAAAGCCCAAAAATATAAGTTAAAAAAAAAAAGTCTGAATTTGCGGTGTGCTTTAAATTAAATTATTACACAGCTCAGACTCTTTCGGGGCAACTCAAGTCAGTGCTATATGCTTGATAATTTTTCTTGGCGGAAGCTTTGCGTTTGGTTAGTTAATAAAATATTAAAGCTTAATTCAATATTATGTGGACATTTTCTTAATTCTGTCCTCCTGGTATTGTGGACTTGCTCTATTGTTTCATACAAACGCAGATGCTGCCTTTTTTTTTTTTGTACACTGTAATGGATTATAAGATAACTAACAAACTAGTACTACTACTTAATTATTTATGTGGTGAAATGTTGTGTAAGAAAACTGGTATAACTGCACTGTATCCCTAAAATGTCTAGTTTGAACTTCCCGTTTGCTAGCAACTGATTTCTTGATGGAAGCTTTGCGTTCAAATATTTCAACTCAGTGTTTTGTGTCTAATAATTTTGACACGAAACATTTAAATGATCTATTAGCAGCTGTGTGGTAAGTGAGATAATGTACATTCAGCCAGTTGTTATCGCAAAATAAAGATGTATATTATTCCTTACTTATTATAATCTTAATTCAAATGATGAAGGATTTTTAAAGTCTGACAGTCTAACTTTGCCTGCAAATGTTTCAAAATGATTAACAGTTAAAAATATTAGAAATTTAGAAAAGTAATCAAAAAGTAATTAACAGTAATGTTACATTACTTTAATAAAGTAATTGAAAAGTTACACTACTTATTACATTTTAAATCAAGTAACTTGTAATCTGTAACCTATTACATTTCCAAAGTAACCTTCCCAACACTGTCAGTAAGTGACTACAGTGATTTTACTTCAATCTTCAATGAACGGTAAATATTGTCTATTTAAAACATAAAATCTTAAGGAAATTCAAATTAATTCAACGCATGCCAGCATTTTTTTATAATTCTTAATCCTACGTCTATCTACTAGAACAGATGGTGGCGCTAGTTACATGTTAAACACTTTCCAAACTTATACATCAAACCAGTGTTAAAGTGAAACTAATGTGGTTTCATTATCATATATTTTTTAATGTTGTGAATATAATATGAATAGTCTTTTACATAATTCTGAAACTTATTCATACCTTATTTTTCATGACATATGGTTCATAAACACAAGCATATCTTTTACTGGCAGTTTAAATCATATCTGCAGTTAATCTAAATCCTTGAAACTGTAACGTCACTTTTTTTCTGCCGGTGACACATCCAGGTCTTCACCTGTTGGCTCACCTGTACAGGTGAAACAAGATTGGGCGCCGCAGTGGATGAATGCAGAACAAGAAAGTTGAGTTCTCATTTGTCACTCAAGTCTTCAGTCTGACAGCATGCACATCATTAAAGCACACAGGGGATGTTAAGATATCTTTAAAATTGAGGGCAAAAAGAATTCCTACTGCACTAAGTATGCGATAATTCAGTGCGCTTTAGGAAAAAATCATCTGTAAATGCACAATTTCTAGCTTGGTTGACTTTCATCAGCTGCAGAAATGGAGATTGAGTCAATGGTAGCAAACTGTGCACTCATAAAAGCACGAGAAGGTAAGAATATTTATTTGCCTGGTTTTCCTTGCATTTGACTAAGAGAAAATATATTAAATTATATTAAAAAGCATTTTTGGAATATGTTTTATTGTTTTTGTTTTACTTCTAAATTTCACGCTTGTTACGTGCTATTTATTTATTTTATTATATTATATATATTATTATATAGATTATATAGATTTTTTTTTTGGTATACACTCAAAACACTCAAAACAATGGTGTCACTTAGTAATTGCTATTAAATTTCACAATTAATTACAAATAAACCGCAAGTAACGCATTAAATAAAGCATGACATTTTAAAGTAGAAAGGCTGAAATAGTATTTTCTTGTAAAATGTTTTATTTACAACTTTACAGTGATTGGATTTTTAAAAATTAGTTAAAGTAAAAATTAAATTAAATTAAATGAGTGAAATTGATTAAAACTATATAAAAATAAAAATAACATTTAATAGGTAGGCTAAATACTTTTGGGTAGTCAACATATCCCAATTGCAAACAATAGTTTGCTAATTATTTTATAATTAGTATGACAGATTATGGAATATAAGTGCTTTAAAAAATTTAACATGAACTAGAAAAGACAAAATAGTTATAAAAATAAAAATAGTTTAATGCAGAAGGAGTTTACACTCAGTAAAGTTCACTTTTAATTACAAAGAAACAAAAAGTAACAAGTGGAATTGTAAAATATTGCAGTGGAATGACTGAAATAGTATTTTCATGTAAAATGTGCTCCAATAATCTTTGTTTTATTTACAGCTTTACAGTGATTGGATTTTTTGAAATGAGTTCAAATAAATAAATAAATTAAAAAAAATAAATAAAAATAATAATAAATAAATAAATAAATAAATAAATTAAATTAATGTTTTTTTTTAAACTATATCAAAATAAAAACAACATTTTATGGGTAGGCCAAACTATTTTGGAATATATAATATTTCATAAAAATATGTATTAATATTAACATTTTTTGGAATGACTGAAATAGTATTTTCTTGTAAAACACACTCTAATACTCTTTTTACTTAAAAAAAACAAAAAAAAAAAACATTTTTCACAGTGTACAGGACCTATGACATACTTTTCCCTTTATGCATTCATATGGATTTTAACCTACACTCATTTTGACGATTTTTTCATTAATTGTTGACATAAGCACCTTTTATGTTCAGCATCTCATTCGGACACTGCGCCAAACCAAAAATTGTGATGTTTCCCAGTGTTCGGTTTAGCTCCCTGTTCCTCTGCGTGCAAAAGAAACAGCACATTCAACATATTTTCATTTGTCCTGCAACTCAAACCTGAAATACTCTGACCTCAAACAAAACCAGACACACAATGCCTTTGACGTCATACGGCCTTGCATCACAAACAGGTCTGACTTCTTTCGCTGCGGTTAAAGGCCTGTCAGCAATCCAACTAATCTGAGCTCTAAAAATAGATTCGCTTGCTGTTTCCAAATATGCCAAAGCTGTCATGTTTTGTCAACTTCACAACTAGACAGTGTTTTTCAGCACTAACTGCTCGAGTGAACAGGTTAGAAGTCATTCGATGATACTTCATTACAGAATGAAGCTGAAGTTTTTCGTTTGGGGAAGAGTATTGTGTGGGTGTAGGTGTCCGTAAGGTGTGTCCTCTCATATCTGATATCTGTCCTCCTACAGCTTCATTCCCAATGCTATTTTTAGCACAGGCTCATATAGTAGAGGATGCCGTGGATTCTTTTCAGTTTTGCTGTCAACAAACCGTCATTCAAACAGAACACACACACACACGTGATTAATAACACATCTATGTTTCCATAACAAACATTTCTATAGTCACTTTTAGTGTAGTGCATGTCTAACTTTTTCTCAACATCAAAAGTCACCTTCTGAAGTACTTGATAGAATTATAAACATAAATATGATTTTTTATAAATCTATTTTTAGGGAGGTGTTGTTCTGGTATTGCTGTGTTAGACACTGCTGCATAGTCGACAGCCATTGTTGATTTCTGAAAATGTAAAAAGTGCAAAGTTACGAATGGCTAAAGTACTGTAAATGAGATTATTAAATAAATCAATTAAGTAAATCATGAAATACACAAACAAATAAATAAATCATTAAATGCAGTTTTATTTTTTTTTATATTTTTAATTAGATCTAGTTTTTATATTTTGTTTTGATTTTAATTTTAGTTTAAATTTTAGTATTTTTTATTGCGTTTTTAGCATTTTATTAGTCTTTTAAAATAAATCGATGTAGTTTTTGTTTAGTTTTTTATTTATTACTTTTAGTTTGTTTAGTTTTAGTTATTTTAATATTTTAAAGTTTAAAAACAGAAATGTTGCCTTAGCATATAAATATGTATATAAATATATATTTTTTAACATGTTAATGTTTATTTTATTTGATTTCAAGTATCATTTTTTTGTGTGTGGTTTTTGTTAACATTTAAAGGACATCTATTGATGGCTGAAGTACTGTACATGAGATGATTAAATAAATAAATAATGAAATACACAAATAAATCATTAAATGCACAATGATATTGTTATCTTTGAATTAGATTTTATTTTTATGTTTTGTTTTCATATTAATTTTACTTCAAATTGTAATAATTCTTTATTGTTTTTAGCATTTTTAAAAACATTTTTATTTATTAGTTTTACTTTGTTCAGTTTTAGTTATTTTAATATTGAAAGTTTAACAACAGAAATGCTGCCTTAGCATATAAATATGTAAATTATCTTATCAAATTATATATATATAAACTATAGAACTATAAATTATACATTTTATTCAGTTCATGTTTTTTTTATTTCAAGTATCAATTTAAAAGTCCCCTATAGTTAACATTTAGGGGACATCTACATTAATGAATGGGTAAAGTACTCTACATAAGAATAAATAAATAAACCCTACTGTACCTATTTAATTTTTATTTAATGATATCCAAAAGTTTTTTAATAATGATCATGCATATTTAGCAAGTTTTTTTAGTTTTTTTAAAGTACCAGAATCAAACGTTCTTTACAGGTTCTTATATTAAATTCGACTGTGAAACTCTAACAGTTTCTCTCTTTTCATTATGCAGTAGGCAACGGTGGGAACCGCAAAGGAAGGAGTCGAAAATGGAAGGAATTTCTGCGTTTACCGCACATAAACGAGTGCAAAGAGCTGGAGGAATACATCGGTGAGACATGGTTCAAGCTTAGTTTTTACAATGCTTTAATTCCTTGCAGCAGAATTTATATACAGTGACACAGATGGTGCACATGAACATCATGACTTTGGGAAAACATCAAATTATCAATACTGCAAATGAATAATGTTAAGAAAATGTCTTTTAACTGTAGTAATATGTTTGTATTTGATTGCATTAATGCACTGTGTTATTTTCTTTCCTTCAGAGCGAGATTATTACAGTCTGTGTGTCAACCAGCCCATCGGAAAACAACTCTTCCGGCTTTTCTGTGCAACCAAATCTGATCTGCAGCACTGCATTGACCTGCTGGATGAAACGGTATGATCTTCTGCCTAATAAATACAGTGACTAAATGTAAAGCTAATAATTCATTAAATCGAATGCAGCATTAAAATAAATTAAACAGACCTAATATATATATATATATATACATTTATTTTATTTATTTATTTTTTTCACATCAACTCAATCTCTGAAATCTCATGAACTCTATTGCTGTGAGTTAAACGTGCATTTGGAAATGCAAACACGCACATTCATGTAATTTCTAGTATTTTTGCGGACAGCATTTCACCACTATTACACAAAAAAATAGAAGCTTGAGGGTTTAAAGTGAAAATTTTAATTTAAAGCATACATATTTGTATTGTAACTTAGTGTTTTTAAAAAGTGAACTTAATGTTAAAAGCCTTAGAAAAAAATATTTCATCCGTTACACAATTTATAAAATGTGTTACTTGGCATTTATAAATCCCTGGTGTAATTCACAGTAAAGTGTGTGTTTTTAATTAATTAATTAATTACTATATATATATATATTTTTATTTTAATTTTTTTTTTTGGACTGACAAATACATGGTACAAGAAATTAATATGTGACCCTGGACCACAAAACCAGTCTTAAGTAGCACGGGTATATTTGTAGCAATAGCCAAAAAATACATTGTATGGGTCAAAATTATCGATTTTTCTTTTATGCAAAAAATCATTAGGATATTAAGTAAAGATGATGTCCCATAAAGATATTTTTTCTTCATTTATTATATCAATGGGAAGCTTATTTATTCAGTTTTCAGATGATGTTTAAATTGTGGTCCACGTTCACATTTCATCTGTTGCACATTATCAGCATATATGAAAGTTTACATATGGCATGATACTGGATCATTTATTTTACATTTTGTGAAATGCAATGTCATGTTTATGTGCGTGAACAAATGTTTTTACTCTTTCAGGCTGAATACGAGGTCACGCCGGAGGACAAGAGAAGGAATTTTGGCAAGCAGCTCATCAATAAATATCTCACCTCACAGGTTTTTAAACAGTCGTTTCACCCCATTTCCAATCCTGCATTTAGAAAATGTCACTAGGTGGTCTAAACAACCTCATGTATGTGTTCAGTCCTCTAGGGTGCGTGAGATTGTAGACAAAGAACTTGAGAGGTGCAGCTACGACCTGGAGCTCAACGCTGCTGAAGATATATTCAGCTACTGCCAAAAGTCAGTTCCTAAAATTTGGTTATCAATGCATCTGTGCATGTGCGCCTGTGAGCACTGATGTGACATGGATTTGGTCTTATAGGGCACTTCATGAGTATCTGAGCGGAGCTCCATTTGCAGAGTATCAGAAAAGCATGTACTTTGACCGATTCCTGCAGTGGAAGATGGTGGAGAGGTTCGTGCGAATCGTTTTAAAGGAATAGCTCAGCCAAAAATGAACTTTTGCTGTAAATGTGCTCACCCTCAGACCAGCCAAGATGTAGATGAGTTTGTGTCTTCATCAGATTTGGAGAAATGTAGCATTGCATCACTTGTTCACCAATGGATGTGAATGGGTGCCGTCAGAATGAGAGTCTAAACAGCTGATAAAACAATCACAATAATCCACAAGTAATCCACACCACTCCAGTCCATCAGTTAACATCTTGAGAAGACAAAAGCTGCATGTTTGTAAGAAACAAATCCATCATTAAGACATTTTTAACTTCAAACCATTGCTTCCAGCTAAAATATGAGTCCATAATCCATAATAACACTTCCTAAAGTGAAAAACTGGATTATTGTGATGTTTTTATCAGCTGTTTGGACTCTCATTCTGACGGCACCCATTCACTACAGAGGATTCACTGGTGAGCAAGTGATGCAATGCTACATTTCTCCAAATTTGATGAAGAAACAAACTTATCTGCCTCTTGGATGACCTGAGGGTGAGTAAACTGTTTTCTTCAGGAAATGTTTTGAACAGACTATGACATCTCTTTCATCCCCGCAGACGCCCGATCACACGAGACCTGTTTCGAGAGTACCGTGTTTTGGGAAAGGGTGGGTTTGGAGAGGTGAGACCAAGTCTAGTAGCCATTCTTGGATAAAATAATCATACCCACAGAAGCTTATAGTAGAAATAAAGAGGAATATAACACGACGCTTCGATTGCAGGTGTGTGCGTATCAGTCCCGAGCATCAGGGAAAATGTACGCCTGTAAGAAACTAGAGAAGAAACGCATTAAGAAGCAAAGAGGGGAAGGTATGGCCCTCAACGAGAAACAGATCCTAGAACGGGTCAACAGCAGATTTGTGGTGAGATTTATGATTGTTATCAGTAACCAAGTCTGATAATCAAGTTTTTGACGTAAATGTTTATGCTTAAATGCTACTTCTGCTTCACTGAATCTCACAAAACCGGTCAAAGGCAGGTTCAGGTCAGACAGGAAGAAGATTTTATAAATGCATATAAATATATATATATATATATATATTCAAACACATACTGTATGAATTGCTATAAAAATTGTCTAAAAACAACTTAATGTACAGCTATTTTATATATAGCTTTTATTGTGTGTATATATATATATATATATATATATATATATATACACTACCGTTCAAAAGTTTGGGGTCAGTAAGACTTGTAATAGTCTTTAAAGAAGTCTCTTATGCTCATCAAGGCTGCATTTATTTGATTAAAAATACAGAAAAAAAACAGTAATATTGCAAAATGTTTTTACAATATAAAATAATGTTTTTTATTTTAACATACTTTAAAATAGAATTTATTCCTGTGATGAAAAGCTGAATTTTTATCAGCTTTTATCAGTCTTAAGTGTCACATGATCCTTCAGAAATCATTCTAATATGCGGATTTATTATTAGAATGATCAGTGTTGGATAATATCAACAGTTGTGCTGCCAAACATTTTTTGGAACCTGTGATTTTTTTTTTTCAGGATTCTTTCATGAATAACAAGTTTAAAAAGTACAGTGTTTATTCAAAATATAAATATTTTATAACAATGTAAATTATTTATTATTAACTTTTAATAAACTTTTAATTATTAACTTAATACATCCTTGGTGAATAAAAGTATTAATTTCTTAAAAAAAAAAAAAAAAAAAAAGAAACAATAAAAATCTACTGACCCCAAACTTTTGAACGGTAGTGTATATGTATATATATATATATATATATATATATATATATATAGGGCTGTCAGTTTAATAAATAAGTATATGAATAAATAAGCTTTCCATTGATGTATGGTTTGCTAGGATAGGACAATATTTGAAAATCTGGAATCTGAGGGTGCCAAAAAATCTAAATATTGAGAAAATCGCCTTTAAAGTTGTCCAAATGAAGTTCTTAGCAATGCATATTACTAATCAAAAATTAGGTTTTGATATATTTACGGCAGGAAATTTACAAGATATTTTCATGTAACATGATCTTTACTTAATATCCCAATGATTTTTGACATAAAAGAAAAATCGATAATTTTGAACCATACAATGTATTTTTGGCTATTGCTACAAATATACCCGTGCTACTTATGACTGTTTCTGTGGTCCAGGGTCACATATTTCATACAGCTGACTGTTGACAAATATGATGCAGGGCAACAACTTCACACATGCAGTTATTCCCTAAAATTCAAGGCACTGGTGCAAAAAAACGCCCCTATATGTGTTTTGTCTCATATTTACGTATATCACATATCACACAATATCACACAGGCAGCAAGAGCAATATGACACGAGTGCTGATTTTGTCCCAATCTATCACAAGCTTAAATGTGATTTTATACAACAGTTCAGTAAATAAGAAGTTGATATTGTGTTGTATTTTAAAAACAATATTATGTGTTTTTGCACAATTTTGCAGAGAACATGTTACCTTTGAAGCCATAGCAGAATTGTTGCGCGTCTCCAAGCAACACAGTGGTGTTTAGTTTCTGAATGGATACGCGATTTGAATGAACCCTGTGAACCATTAATATTAATGATTCAGAGAGCCATTTACTTAAATGAGAAAGTATCAAGTAGACATTATAAATTGTAGCTTTAGAAAGAAATATTTTTATTGATTCAACATAAAATTTATTACACACAAACATTTAGGCTGCAATAGCCTAACGTAAACTATGGAACATAAGAGAGACTTATTTGAGCCATTCTCAGATGCCTGTCGTTGTGGCCTCACACCAACAGAGGCCACTCCCACGATAGTTGATTGACAAGAGCGTTTTAAGATCAGCTGTAACAGTCCAACCTCTTTGTTTCGTTGCCGGAGCAGGGATGTAAGTTAGACAAGAATATCTCCGATTGAGCGATTGAGGTGTTGTGTTGCTGGATGTAATAATGAACATAGTGGTCGTCATTTACTCCCGACGTCTGAGCCGCTGAAGATGCAGTGGATTATGTTTGTTTGTGAAGGGAATGCGCCTCCCGATCTACATATATCCGTCTACTTTCGCGCGAATCATTCATGATCCAGCTTCACTTACAGTAAAAGTGAGTATAAGGGTTTTTTTATGAATCTTTGCGATCGCCTTTCCTAATAAGGTTCTAGAGGAAGTTTAGCGGCTAAACGCGGCTAAAGTAAACAGGCTCGTCACTCCACAGAGAGAAGAGAGGGGTGGGGAGAGCAGAGCTCATTTGCATTTAAAGCAGCCTCGACCAGAATGAGATGATTTTTGCAGAGCTGATTTTGACAAGGTAAAAAGGGTGTTGTTTTACACAACCATTGAGAATTTTTAACCAAAGTATATTATAGACTTTTCATTAAGACCCTAAAGAATCATATCAGCTTGTGGAAAATGGGCATCCAGTGACCCCTTTAAGTAAATGGCTCTCCTTATGAATAGGCCTTTGAATCACTGATTCACACGATTCGTTCAAAACGCAGATTCATTCAGAAATGAAACACTGCTGTGTTACTCTGAGATGCGCAACAATTCTGCTATGGCTTCAAAGGTAATATGTTCTCTGCAAAACTGAGCAAAAACACATAATATAGTGTTTAAAACATAACACAATATCAACTTCTTTTTACTGAACTGTTGTATAAAATCACATTTAGGCTCGTGATAGATTGGGACAAAATCAGCCCTCGTGTCATATTTGCTCTTGCTGCCTGTGTGACATCATGTGATATGTGATATATATGAATATGAGACAAAACACATACAGGGGCTTTTTTTGCATCAATATCTTGAATTTTAGGGTATAACTGCATTTATGGAGTTGTTGCCCTGCATTAAGATGATGTACACGTCTGGGTGCGGGGCCAGCATGTTAACTGTGTTAAAATATTTTAATTTTCCATAACTAACACGTTAAACTGACAGCCCTATATATATATATATATATACACATACACACACACAGTATGCACCTTTTATATATGTATACCTATATGTAAACATTAAAAATTAAGAATAGATATTACAGTAATGAGAATTTTGGAGATTCAGCAAGTTTTTTGTTCTCTTTTTTGATTTCGTAATGACATATGCACTGTCTGTGTGTTTATCTGAACGCATCAGGTCAGTTTAGCATACGCTTACGAGACGAAAGAGGCTCTTTGTCTGGTGCTGACGCTGATGAACGGAGGAGACCTGAGGTTTCACATCTACAACATGGGCACCGAGGGGCTCAACAAAGAAAGAGTACAGTTTTACGCTGCTGAGATCCTGTGCGGCTTGAACCATCTCCATAAAAAGAACATCATTTATAGGTAGGTCATACAACTAAGAGATGTCGTGCTACTCTTAATGGGCTGGACGCAATTGACAGTTTCCACAAAACTACCCGTGAGAAAGATCTCATAATTGCATGTTTTGTTTCATTTCTATCAGGGATTTAAAGCCAGAAAACATTCTGCTGGATGATAATGGTACGTGAAACTTCCCCTTAGAAAACAAAAGACGTTAACTGCCCCTACAAGCTTTGTAACATTCCCTTCAGGATCTGAAAATTCCCTACACTTTCTATTTTTATCACAACCAGGAAACATTTCTCCAGAATAACTTTCATTATCATGAATGAGGAAATTAAAGCACTTCAGGGCATGTCGTTGTGAACTTTTGTTGGGTTTGACATCGTTAACCAGTGGTATAATATAATGATCCTACTGTTAAAACTCAAAAAGTGACCTCAAAAAGTGTTTGCACTCCTGCATTAAAATGACAAATATGTGAATGTTGTTGCATGTTTCTGTGCTTAAATATTGAAGAGTCTTTGCCAAATGCTTTGGTGACATGAAGTATTAAAATCTGTTTATAAAAAATGAAAAAATATTCAATCAATATTTTTTTATATATTTGGTGTTTTTTGTTTGTTTTTTGCAAGAAGCATGTCAAATTAAATTAAATTAAATTAAATTAAATGTTTTAGGGCCACTGTATGTAGGATTCAAGTTTCTTACATTTTATTTAAGAAGACTGTTTAGGAAAAAATGTAAAAACATGGGGTAGTAACTTTACAAAAGATAACCTTTGTACCTTATTTACCCCTAAGGTACATATTAGCACCTTAATGCAACATGTAAGTACCTAAAGTGTACATATTGTTATCTAAAAGGTACATATTATTAGCTTTTAAAAGGGTTTTGCCCCAGTGAAAGTGTTTGTACCTTCTGAGAGCGTATAAAGAGCTGTTATCAGAAACTTTTACTTAAAGGTATTCAGTACAGAAGCCTCTTTACTTTGATGTGGTGCAAATCATAATTTTGCCATCTGTCCCTGTTTTCTGACAGGTCACATTCGGATCTCTGATTTGGGACTAGCCGTAATCTTGCCAGAGGAAAATGTTGTGAAGGGCAGAGTGGGAACAGTGGGTTATATGGGTATGAAATTCATCTTAGCGAATCCTATTCGCATTTATTTTTATCAAAAACACAGTACGAATGTGTAATATTTTACTATGTAAAATAACTGTTTTCTATTTGAATATGTTGTAAAATGTAATTTATTTCTGTGATCAAAGCTGAATTTTCAGCATCATTACTCCAGTCTTCAGTGTCACATGATTCTTCAGAAATCATTCTGCTGATTTGCTGCTCAAGAAACATTTCTGATTATCAATGTTGAAAACAATTGTGCTGCCCAATATATTTGAGGAAAATGCTTTATTTTTAGGATTCTTTGATGAACAGAAAGTTCAAAAGAACAGCATTTATTTAAAATAGAACGCTTTTGTAACATTATACATGTCTTTACTAAATTTAATGCATCCTTGCTGTATAAACATATTAATTCCTTTTTACTTTATTTCACTTTTCAGTTTACGCTACCAGTCAAAAGATTGTTAATGTCTTCTGCTCACCAAGCCTGCATTTATTTGATCCAAAAAATTGTAAATATTTTTACTATGTAAAATAACTGTTTTCTATTTGAATATATTTTATAATGTAATTTATTCCTGTGATTTCAACACTGAATTTTCAGCATCATTACTCCAGTCACATGATCCTTCAGAAATCATTCTAATATTCTGATTTGCTGCTCAAAAAACATTTATAAATTATTATTATTATTATTATTATGTTGAAAACAGCTAAATATAATGTTTCAGGTTTCTTTGATGAATAGAAATTTCAGAAGAACAGCATTTATCTGAAATAGAAATATTTTGTAACATTATAAATGTCTTTATTATCACTTTTAATCAATTTAAAGCATCCTTGTTAAATAAAAGTATTCATTTCTATAGTATAGTATTATGAATTGTATAATGTATAATGTTACAAAAGATTTCTATTTCAGATAAATGCTGTTCTTCTGAACTTTCTATTCATCAAAGAAACCTGAAAAAATTTGACTCAGCTGTTTTCAACATAATAATAATAAATATTTTTTGAGCAGCGAATCAGAATATTAGAATGATTTCTAAAGGATCATGTGACACATAAGTAATGAGGCTAAAAATTCAGCTTTAATGACAGGCTTAAATTATATTTTGAAATATATTCAAATATAAAGCAGTTATTTTAAATAGTAAAAACATTTCAAAATTATACTGTTTTTGCCTTACTTTGAATCAAATAAATGCAGGCTTGGATGAAAAACATTAAAAATCTGAATGGTTTTATATATATATATATATATATATATATATATATTAAAGGGCAGAACAACAAATGCTATGAAAATGTATAAATGTTTTTAATTGACAGATTTTTTAAAAATTATTTTTTCACCTATTTAGCACCAGAAGTGATCACAAACACATACTACAGTGTAAGTGCGGACTGGTGGGGACTCGGATGTCTAATCTACGAGATGACGGATGGAAATCCTCCGTTCCGCAAGCACAAGGAACGACTGCCGAGACAGGAGATGGAAAGAAGAGTGATCGAGACAGTCGAAAATTACGGGAAGAAGTTCGACGAGGACACCAAATCCATCTGCAAAAGCGTGAGGCTGCATTTTATGCATAGTTGAATCAGTACAATGATCTGACCTGATCTAATCTATTACTCGGTCTGATTAGGACTTACTTTCTGTTTTAAAAGAATAATATAAATATTATAAATAATATAATAATATAAACTCTTTTATGATTTAGCTCCTAGCTAAAAACCCAGGGGAGAGACTGGGCTGCAAATTCAAGCGTGGGTCAGAGGCCGTCAAAGCTCACGCGTTCTTTAAGGACATCAACTTTACCAGACTTGAGGCGGGAATGATGCCACCACCCTTTGTTCCTGACGTGAGTGAGATTTCTGATTCATATTTTCTGTGCTGCTTCATTGTATTTTTCAGGATTCACAGATGAATAGAAAGTTCAAAAGAACAGCATTTATTTAAAAGAAAATTTGTTTGTGACATTATAAATGTCTTTACTGTCACTTTTGATCACTTTAATGCATCCTTGGTGAATAAAAGTATTGTTTTCTTGAAAAATATTACCCCAAACTGTTGAGCGGCAGTGTAGATATTGAAGAAAGTGAAGCCTATATTAGAGCCATTAAAGTGTGCAAACTTTCCATGATAACTAACCCCCATGTTGTATTTTAAGGATTCCCCCCCTCGCCCAAAATGATATTTAATGTTTTAAGATTTTTTATCAGCTTGTTTTCTTTCAATTAGCATAGGTTTTGTATTTCAGGGTTCATACAGATACTGTAAAATAAAATTCGAGGACTTTCAAGGTGTTTCAAGCACAACTTTGTTGATTTTCAAGGACTTCAATCAAAGATCTCACTTATCAAAATGGCTTTTCTTTAAATAGATAAATAAAAATATACTAATAAAACAGCAAAAATAACGTAATTATATAGATGGAAAACTGGGTTAATTTTCTTCTTTTTCTTTTTTATTTGTTTAATTTTATAATCGTTCTGCGCCCTTATGGTTTGATGCACGAATACGGTCCGATGTTCCGATCTGAATCAAATGATTCACGATTCGCGCTCCAAAGTCCCGATCTGAATTATGATTCACAAACCATTATTTCAGATCAGGACTCGAAATGCGGATCACGAATCATTCAATTCGCGAAATGATGCACGAACCCTTTCCCAAGTTCCGATCAAAATCAAATGATTCGCGATACGCGGTCCGAAATCCCGATCTGAATCAAATGATTCACGAATCCACACCGAAGTCCAAATCTGAATCAAATGATTCACGATCCGCGCTCCAAAGTCCCGATCTGAATAATGATTCGCACCTTGTACAGGTACAAACCCTGGTATTTCTTTTTTGGAAATGATTCATCGTAGGCCTCACTGATCTGAATTTACGCATTTCAGGTTTTAAGTGAAATTGTCAGAATTATCCACAAATATATATATTTTTTCATTTAAAAACTGAGGTCTAAGTCAATCATTTCCAAACAATGTTTAAAAAAACAAAAACAAAACCTGTGCTAATCTGACAAGTTGCCAAGTTGCCAAAAAGACTGAATCCAAGATTTGGTGATAACATATTTTACTGGTTGGGTGCTAGCACCACATCTTCCTGATGTGAATGCTAATTTTTCACCTGAAAAACAATCCTGTGATGTTTTTCTTTCCACCAGCCGAGAGCCGTTTACTGCGCGGACGTCCTGGACATCGATCAGTTCTCTACAGTCAAAGGAGTGGAGCTCAACCAGGTCGATGAACATTTTTACAGCAAGTTTAACACAGGAAGTGTGCCTGTGACCTGGCAGAATGAGGTAAGGAAAAAAACATCAGAGTAAGAAGGACAATCAATGCTCTATTGTACTCATATATGCATTTATAAAATTCATTTAGATGATCGAGACAGAGTGTTTCAAGGACCTGAATGTGTTCGGGCCACGTGGAACAAAAACACCAGATCTGGACCGCAGCATTGTCATCCCACAGCCCGAGACTCATGTCATCACTCGGAGTCCTACTGAATATGGCAGGCGCCGGCTGCTGAACCGAATCTTCAAGAGACGCGTAAGGAGCCGTTTCAAATGACAGTTCTGCGCTTTTATTATGCATAAACAAGCTGTGTTTATATGCACGCAAATACTTGGTTAGTAAATTGGATTGAAAAGACTTAATGTAAACACTTCAATTGTTCCAACTGAGCTTGTTTCAAACTAAACTTAAACTTGACTAAACTCGATCAGATTGAAAGCAAAAAGGTTATGGAAGCATGTTTGTGAAACATGTTTAAAAAATTGACTTTTTCAAATAATTCTGATGTTTTTTCTCATAATTCCAAGAATTGTAAGATATACGCTTGAGGTCAAAAGTTCACATTCCCCTTTTAGAATCTGCAAAATGTTAATTATTTTACCAAAATAAGAGAGATCGTACAAAATGCATGTTATTGTTTTTTTTAGTACTGACCTGAATAAGCTATTTCACATGAAAGATGTTTATGTGTCCACAAGAGAAAATAATAGTTAAATTTATAAAAATGACCCCAATCAAAAGCTGTGTTTTTTGTTAAGTGATAGTTGTTCATGAGTCTCTAGTTTGTCCTAAACAGTTCAACGGCCCGCTGTTCTTCAGAAAAAATCCCTCAGGTCCCACAAATTCTTTGGTTTTCCAGCATTTTTGTATATTTGAACCCTTTCCAACGACTGTATGATTTTGAGATCTATTGTTTCACACTGAGGACAACTGAGGGACTCACATGCAACTATTACAGAAGGTTCAAACGCTCACTGATGCTCCAGAGGTGTAAACTTTTGAACAGAATGTGCAACAGTGCAAATTTTTCTTATTTTGCCTAAATATCATATTTTTTCATTTATTACTGCCCTTCAGAGGCTACATGTTACATGTTTCCCAGAAGACAAAATAAGTTAAATTTACCCTGATCTTCAAATTCAAAACGTTTTCACCCCCCGGCTCTTAATGCATTGTTTTTCCTTCTGGAGCATCAGTGAATGTTTGAACCTTCTGTAATAGTTGCATATGAGTCCCTCAGTTGTCCTCAGTGTGAAAAGATGGATCTCAAAATCATACAGTCATTGTTGAAAAGGGTTCAAATACACAAAAATGCAGGAAAACCTAAGAATTTGTGGGAAGGATTGTTCTGATGAACAGCAGGCAGTTTAACTGTTCAGGATGAACAAGGGACTCATGAACAACTATCACTAAACATAAAAACACAGCTGTGGATTATTCAGGTAACAACACAGTATTAAGAATCAAGTGCATGTAAACTTTTGAACAGGGTCATTTTTATAAATTCAACTATTATTTTCTTTTGTGGACTATATGTAAACATCTTTTATGTGAAATATTTTATTCAGCTCAGTACTAAATAAACAATAACATGCATTTTGTATGATCCCTCTTATATTGGTAAAATAATTAACATTTTGCAGATTCTGAAAGGGGGATGTAAACTTTTGACCTCAGCTGTAAATTCGCAACTGCAAAAAAGACAGAACTGTAAGATATAAACGTTCAATTGCAAGAAAAAAAGGCAGAATCGTCATATATTCAAAGTCATTTACAAATTAGAGACAATTCTGACTTTTTTCTTGCAAGTTTATATCTTGCAATTCTCTGAATTCTGTGGAAAAATAAAATCTGAAATGTAAGATAAAAAGTTGCAAGTTAGAATCATGATATACTCACAATTGCAAGAAAAAAGTCTGAATTTTAAGATAAAAATCTGCAATTACATTTTTAATTAATTCTGAGATAAAATTCTGAGTTTACATATTACAATTCTGACTGCAATAAAAAAAAAGTTTATGAAATTATGAAAATGTATGAAAATTAGCACTTTGATTAACAGAATATTCTAGGTAGGCTACATTTTCAGCAAATTTTCTTTTTCGATTCAACTGTTCCTTCAAGGCCTGGAGCTATGCACTGAATTCAATGAGGAAGGTAATATTTTACGTTGATTAAGTACTTCAGGCATCGAGGTGTGAAATGTAAATACATTCCTAGACATCCTACATTCATCATTTTGACAGTTCTTTAACCCATGATATACTAACAACCGCCAAAATACTTTACTTGGGTGTTAGCAAGTATTAGCAACATTCTTAACACCTTATTCTTTATCGCAGAAGTAGGTGTATGGGCAAGACTTCCAGTTAACAAAAAGAATAACAACATTACAGTAAACAATAAAACTGTTTGCACTACAAACCAGTGTGTTCATAATTAAAATAATACATTGAAATAATAGAGTAAGACACACCAATTGGCCAATATCAAGCAGCACAACGAGCTTTTTTTGTATACAGCTAAAAATAGCTGTAAACCATTGAGACCGGAAGCCAGACCCATATAAAATTTACAAATGGTCTACCCCGTTCCTACGGCAAAAATAAGGTGGTAGTACTTACAAAAGATTCGCGTATTACCTGTTTGTCAACGTGGTGAATGCGTGAAAAGTTGCGAAATGATTCGCCTTGATACTAAACTCCGAATCACGTCAATTCCTGTTGACACAAATGATTTCACCCGCGAAAATTCGCCGAAAATCGGTAAATGCAACGTCGCCTTATTTCGACATAACATTACGCTGATAATTTTCTCCAAACAAAACAAAACAAAACAAAAACAGAGTCTGTGAGTTGAATAAGATCAGTGAGATTCGCGAATGAATCTTGTGAACAGGATCGAGTGATTCATCAAAAAGATCCGATTTAAAATAAACGGTTTATTTACGAATCAAAACCAATCGAATCTCGCTGCTTACCTCACAAACGCGCCAGGGAGAGCAAGGGATGTCATTATAAGTTATTAACATGAAATATTAATGTGACACAAACGGAGTCCGTTAGCTGAATTTGAGATCAGTTCGATTCGTGAATGAATCTTGTGAACCGGATCGAGCGATTCATCAAGACAAGATCCGATTCAAAAGAAACGTTTTATTTACGAATCAAAACCAATCGAATCTCGCTGCTTACCTCACAAACGCGCCAGGGAGAGCAAGGGATGTCATTATAAGTTATTAACATGAAATATTAATGTGACACAAACGGAGTCCGTTAGCTGAATTTGAGATCAGTTCGATTCGTGAATGAATCTTGTGAACCGGATCGAGCGATTCATCAAGAAAAGATCCGATTCAAAAGGAACGGTTTATTTTCGAATCAAATCCAATCGAATCTCGCTACTTACCTCCCAAACGCGCCAGGGAGAGCAAGTGATGTCATATTCAGTTAATAACATGTAATATTAATGTCATTTACAGATTAAATTCACAAAGTAAGTAATACTTTTCATTTGTTTCTCCATTGTTGTAGCACAGGGGGTCGTCAGCTGAACCAATTTTTCGCCCTTCAACCAGCCAGGGGACTGACTGATTCCGACAGAAGAGGACTAAACAAAACACTGTCCTGTTTATCCTCAATTTCTGATTGATGTAAAAGACACAATGTCAGTGTACGTTTTTTTTTTTACTGTATTACAAACCCTAGAGTCTTAAGAGTATGGGTACTTTTTTTTCATACTTTCATATTACAAAAACATGTTTTATATGCTCCATTTGTAAATAAAAGACAAAATCAGTGTGCATATGGTGTCTTTTCATGCTTTCATATTGTAAAAAACAGATTTATGATGTTTTATATGCTCAATTTGTGCATAGTGTGCAAAATGTGTTTGGTCATCGCATTAATAAATGCTGCATTGTAACAATGCAGATATCACAAACCAAATAAAAATACTACTTACAATTCTTTAGATTACTTTATTAAAACAAGTTTGTGTATAAAACATGGTTTACAAAAAAAAGATCATATTTTACATCTATCTGAATGACTACAAACCAATTAACAAATAAACAACTGATAAAAACCATGAATGGAAACCCATGACGTCTTTAAACACAGTCAAACACACGCCACATCACACAACGTAGGTTAACGTACAGTCGAATCAAACAGGACTTGAGCGCTTACAAGATAAAAGGTTCACTGTATTAAGGAAATTAAATCGTATGACTGAAACCTGCAGTATGAGGAAATGTAATATGTTACCAATAATATGAGCTTACATAAAAGATAAACCATCCTAAACCTGAAATCCGTCATTTTCTACCTGGATTCATCTATCGATATCACAATCTGGTGCTGATGTTTCATAAAATGAAAACTGAAATATGAGAAATGCAGGCTTATGAGAAAGACACTTTGAATCCTGCATGGAAAACAAGTGCAGAACACTTTAACCAAAAGATTTAATAGCATATAACAAAAATTATGTGCGCTGTTGAGAGTGGGACATGAAAAGCATGTTTTCAGCCGTATTGGTGGTGGATTTGGCACGGTTTTAACCCTCCCACGGTGGGCTCCGTCGGCCGTCTACTTCTGTCTCCACATGGTACAGCATATCGGCCAGCGTGTGTTCAATCACAGCACCCCAACCCATGTCACTCATCTGATAATACACAACAAAAAAAATTAATTATCAAAGGTGGAATAATGTAAAACAGCTTAAAACACGGCAACTGTACGAAAAGCAGAAACTAATATTGGGTCATATACACTACCAGTCAAAAGTTTTTGAACAGTAAGATTTTAAATGTTTTTTATATAAAGTCTTTTCTGCTCACCTGCATTTATTTGATTCAGTTCAGCAAAAACTACAATTTTGAAATATTTTCCTATTTAAAATAACAGCTTTCTATTTGAATATATTTTAAAATGTAATTTATTCCTGTGATTTCAAAGCTGAATTTTTAGCATCATTACTCCAGTCACATGATCCTTCAAAATCATTCTAATATTGTGATTTGCTGCTCAAAAACATTTATTATTATTATTATTATGCTGTAAACAGCCGAGTAGATTTTTTTCAGGTTTCTTAGATGAATAAAAAGTTCAGAAGAACAGCATTTATCTGAAATAGAAATATTTTGCAACATTTTAAATGTCTTTATTATCAACTAAAAGCATGCTTGCTAAATGAAAGTATTAATTTCTATAATTTCTTTATATTTTACTATATATTCACACAGAAAACAGTTATATAGTAAAAATATTTCAAAATATTACTGTTTTTTGCTGTACTTTGGATCAAATAAATGCACACTTGGTGAGCAGAAAACATTAAAAATCTTACTGTTCAAAACTTTTTGACTGGTAGTGTAGATAAAATATGATATTTTAAAATGAAACAAAATATTTATGTATTTGCACTAAAATGGCTTATAAATGGTGATGATTTTCAAATTCAACAGTCATTGTTGCCAAATAAATTCAACATCTAAAGCAGAAACGAATAGAGAGTATATATTTAGTTGAAAATATTAATGCATATTTTTCTACACTGCTTTTCAATAAATAAACAAGAATAAAAAATAAAAAAAAAAAAAAACACAAAAATTTAATCATTTAAATCCACATATATACAAGGTTATTGAAGCCTTAAAAAAAGTTAACTGTAATAAAACTACTTAAAAAAGCTTTTTTTTTTTATTTCAGCGAATTGCCAAAGCAACATTTCCTATTTTCATTTAGTTTTTCATAACCAGCTTTATTAAAATAACAAAAACTGAAATCTATATAGATTTTAAAAAAACTACTAAAAAATTTAAATAATAATAAAAAAAACACATAGAATTAAAAAAAAAAACAATACCTAATAAAAATGACATGAAATGTATTCTAAATTACATTATTTTATTTCAGAAAAAAATATTTTTGTTTAAAAAAAAAAACCTAAATGAAAATAAATAACTATAGAGACATAAAAAAATATTTTATTTGCTAATTAATAAAACAAAATACTGAAACCTAAAATAAATACTAAAAACACAAAAGTAAAAACTAATTCAAGATATTAAAAAAAAATAATAATAATACTCAATGATAGTAAAACGACACTGCATACATCACGACAAACCATAATCCACAGCAAATTATTAGGCCCTTCCCAGACTGTTCCAATGAAGTCTTAAACACACAGTTCCCTAGAATCTCATTGTATGCATTAATATGACATCACGCACAGTATTAATGTCTTCCACTGTAATTAAAGGGCCAAGCCAAAGCTGTTAATAATAAGGTGGAGTACAGGTGATTTTTATCTCCGTCTCATTATAAAATAAAAAAACTATTCACATTTTTAAGACAAAATTTTATACTTACTGGCTGATACTTGATGTCTTTTGGTGGGTATTTAAAATGTGGTCCAAAATTAACAGACACCTACAGAGAGGAAACAGCAGTGACAATTTTAGTTCATATGTTACAATCCTTTAATTACATCATCTCAAATCTTTCCTACTGCACCATCTAGTGTATGGACAGAGTAGTTGATCAAAAGTGACAGGAAATATATTTATAAATGTAACAAAGGATTCCATATCAAATAAATGCTGTCCTTTTGAACTTTCCATACAAAGAATCCTGAAAAAAACAAATTCCCAGAAAAATATGAAGCAGCACAGCTGGTTTCAACATTGATAATAATCAGAAATGTTTCTTAAGCAGCAAATCGGCATATTAGAATGATTTCTGAAGTATCATGTGACACTGAAGACTGAATTCATCCTTTCATCAGTTGCATCTGATTAAAGATTTTTGGTTTGTCTAGCTTTACTCCCACAAAAGAGAAAATTCAACTTTAAGAGAGTTTTGACGTACCGTGCAGCTCTTGTAAAGTGATATGGCAGGGTAGTACATGCCCTCGAACAAATCCTCATAGGCCACACCTTGATTCACTCCATTCTTGTAAAATATCATCTGATAAAAATAATCACGCGTCGGTGATGAAATAACCAAATAACCAAATACCACATAAACACATGAATAAAATGCATCACTCACTCTGCTGGAACTTGTGGGTTTTAAACTCTTCTCGGCCTTGTCCACATAATCTTTCTCTTCAAAGTACAAGTAGCTTTTGAATTTGATCAGCGCCTTTGAGAAAAAAAATTCAATTATACTTTTAATGATATACTCATGTTTCTACTTCAATATGCTGTCGAAATATAATCATTTACATTTCCAAAGTACAGCAAAAAAAACAGTAAAATTTTTAAAATGTAATTTATTCCTGTGATTTTAAAGCTACATTTTTTTAGCATGATTACTCCAGTCATGTGATCCTTCAGAAATCATTCTAATATGATGATTTGCTGCTTAAAAAAAACCATTTGCTTATTATTTATTATCAATATTTAAAACAGTTGAGTACATTTTTCAGGATTCGTTGATGAATAAAAAGATTCAAAGATCAGCATTTATCTGAAATAAAAAGCTTTTGTAACATTATACACTATACCATTCAAAACCTTGGAGTCAGTCCATTTTTATTTTTTTTGGGAAAGTAATGATAGAAATTAATACTTTTATTTAGCAAGGATGCTTTCAATTGATCAAAAGTGATGATAAAGACATTTATAATATATTCTATTTCAGATAAATACTGTTTTTCTGAACTTTCCGTACATCAAAGAAAACTGAAAAATTCTACTCAGCTGTTTTCAACATAAAAATAATAATAATAAATGTTTTTAGAGCAGCAAATCAGAATATTAGAAGGATTTCTGAAGGATTAATGATGTAATGATGCTAAAAATTCAACTTTGAAATCACAGGAATAAATTACATTTTAAAATGTATTCAAATAGTAAACAGTTATTTTAAATAGTACAAATATTTCAAAATTTTACTGTTTTTGCTGTACTTAAATTCAGGCTTGGTGAGCAGAAGAGACTTCTTTAAAAAAAAATCTTAAAAAAACTTTTGACTGATAGTGTAGATGTGTTTGTTTCTTCATCAGATTTGTAGAAATCTGTCAATCCATCATTTGCTCACCAATGGATGTGAATGGGTGCCGTCAGAATGAGAGTCCAAACAGCTGATGAAAACATCACAATAATCCACAAGTAATCCACACCACTCCAGTCCAAATAATAACATCTTGAGAAGACAAACGCTGTGTGTTTGCAAGAAACAAATCCATCATTAAGATGTTTTTAACTTCTGTAACATCACTTCTGGCTAAAACACAAGTCCATAATCCATAACTACACTTCCTCCACTGAAAAAAGTACATCTCCTGTTCACTGGTTAAATCAATATTATTGATAGAGGACTTGTATTTTAGCCAGAAGCAAAGGTTTGAAGTTAAAAATGGCTTCACAAGAGGTTATTTGATGGACTGGAGTAGTGTGGATTACTTGTGATGTTTTTATCAGCCGTTCGGACTCTCATTCTGACGGCACCCATTCACATCCATTGGTGAGCAAGTGATGTAATGCTACATTTCTCCAAACCTGATGAAGAAACAAACTCATCTACATCTCAGCTGAAGGTCAAATAAATAAGTAAATAAATAAAAGAACAAACTATTTAATTTCTTCATACTTTGTCCTTGTATGTGTCAGGCAGAGCCTTGGCGGTTTCGGTCTCGTCTGGAAGCTCGATGTAGAAGCCCAATATATCGCCCTGGCCGTATCCGTCAGAGTAATGCTTTCCCATCGACTGATGGAAGCGTGTTCCTTTCTTACTGCGCCACGAGTAGCTGAACTTATCGTAACCCAGAGGAGCTTGTAGGTTTCCTGAGAATAAAAAAGACATGACTAATGCTGTAAATAAACAGACGCCTCTGTATCTGTTAGCAGTGCTGCTACAGTACATACCTAAAGGCTGCGACCAGCCTAGTCGAGCCGCGGTGTCTGGTGGCATCTCATCCACTGTGACTTCAAAATACCACGCGCCCTTTCTGACCCCGTGAGACGCACGGACCATCGAGTAGCCTTTCTCACCGGTCACCGTCAAGCGGTCGTCTGAAATCTTTAGCTGTGGAGCTAAAATATGGGTAAATGATAGTAAGCAATTGAGCAGGTTTATTTTGATTTTAATGTTCTGGATGACACATGTACCTCTGTCATGCAGAGCCAGCAGCACTCTCTCGTACAGACACGCACGGTACAGGTCTCCAGGGATGGGCTTCCCGGCCCAGCAGTCCAGCTCCAGTTTTTCCGGGTCGGGAGCGTGGGGATCCGGCTCGGCGAGGATGTAGCGGTAACCGTCTTTGTTGAAGGGGTGCTCAAGAGGGTAACCATGAGGCGGCAGACGCTGTGCTGAGAACAGCGGGTCACTAAAATAAAGAGCAAAACACAATCATATTTATATTACACAATAATTATCTTTTGCTTAAAATGACATATTTTGGGAGATTTTAGTGAAGAAATCTTGCCCAAAACTGGGTGAAAATCCACAGCTGTATCCACAGCATTACGGTGAAATTAACATTAAATGTTTGTAATATTTTAAAAATATTTTTAAATGCTTCAAATTTTATTTCAGAGAAAAAAAAAAAAAAAAATCAGATCACACAATACATGTCAATACATGCTACAAAATTATATTTGGATTTAAGTGAAGAAATCTACTCAAGAATTGTGCGAAAAACCATTATTAGCTTATTTAGCTCAGATCTATTAATAAACACTAGTAGATTAATAGATGAATGTTTTGATTTGATTAATGTATTAATACATTTAAAAATTAACATTAAAGTTTTAAAATATGTTTGAACTTTTTGTTTTTAAATATTTTAGAAAATTTGATTAAATATTTTTACAATTAAAAACAATTAAAAATATACATATTTTAAATTCCACAAATGTAATAAGTTTTTACATTCTAAAAAATCTTAATGTATGTTAGCATGTAAAACAAAGAGTAAAACAAAATCAGTTCGTATAATACAAATTTGAATTTAACAATGTCTTTCATTCTGAATTACTTATTTTGGAGATTTTAGTGAAGAAATCTTAGCCAAAAATGGGAGAATTTTAGTAACAGTTTACTTAGTGCTCTAATGAAGATTAACTAAGAGTGAGCAACACATTTATTACGGTATTTATGTTAACTTTAGCTAGTTAAAAATACAACTGTTCGTTGTTAGTTCCTGTTAGCTCAAGTCTATTAAATAATAAAGAGAAACATAATTCTATCTTACGTTAACTAATGGATTAAGTAATGTTATCATATGAAACCTTTATGTTAAGTGTTACCAGAATTTAAAATGCTTATTTTCATTGAATTATAAATTCTACTAATTCGACAAGTTCTTGCAAAAAAAAAAAAAAAAAAAAAGTAAAAAATGTTTACAAATATTTTAAATGTTTTAAATACTAATAAAAGCTTAGTTTCTCTTTTTTTCCATTTTATGACATGCATTAAAAAAAGTTATATATATATATATATATATATATATATATATATTTAAAACATAAAAAAAAAATAATATATATATATATATATATATATATTTTTTTTTTTTTTTTTTTTTTTTTAATGTTTTAAATACTAAAAAGCTTAGTTTAAATATTTTTTAAATGGTAAAAATGAAAACAATATTTTAAATTGTTGGTTATTTGTTACCTGTTGATGTATGTTCTCATTCTATTTTTAATATGTGCATGAGGAGGATAATTCATTAAACAGATCTTTTTTCTATTTTATGACATACATTCATAAATAATGGACTAAAACAAACAAAAAAATGGCGGAGACTGGATTTCAAGATGGGGGGCGTCGCACTTAATGTTTTTAAGTTTGCAGCTGCCTGTGGAAATTACAATTATGACTTTTTGATTTAACATTACAGCGTCCAAAAAAACTATGAAACAAATAAAACATATGCACAAATGAACTGTTCACAATAAGATCAATAACATGCATTTATAAAATACAGTGGATTTCCATTTCATACTGACTTTAAGATGCACTGCTTGTCGTACCTGCGTGTTCTCTTGGCCGTTCCAGCTGTGGCTCCATCCTGTTGCTGCTGTTGTTTGCGTTTGGCTCCTCTGCCTTTACCTGTAGCAGCTGGAGGAAGCCCACCTGTAATAGAAACAGAGCAGAGTCTCAGACACAGATTCAACCATCATCCAATATGAACTTAATACGAACTTAAAGCCAAAACGCTTGCAGCAGAGCAGCCCGGGGACCGAGTTCAATCTAAAAGGCCACAGCGTTTGACAAACACAACGATTAAGCGGGAAAGCAATATGCTTCAGTCCATTCATATGTGCCAAAAGCCATGACGGTTAGATTTCAGTGTCCAAAAGGGAAGAGAGGGGGCGCAAGCACACAGGAAAGCATAAAATTAGTGCTGCAGATCGAGGAGACGAGCCCAAGCAAGTCAATCAAGAGCGCAAAGATCAATGCAAAGCGAAAGCCACACATAAAACGCTCCATATTCACCTGAAAAAGTCGATCCACCTGGAATACAACGCACAGCTTTAAAGAAACTCCCTCAGCAATGAGACTTAAATACGCAACTTTAATCATTTCTAGAGTTTAGAGGTGAGGTTTACCGTTCAATCCTCCAGCACCCGTGACCGCCGTCATCTGCTTCTGGTTGTCATACGATGGTCCAATATTGCCCAGATCCTAAAACCAAACACAGAACACGGTATAACACAACTTTTAAGATTAATAAATAGGAAAAATTGGCTGTGTTCAAAATAGCAAACTAGACTGTAAAAATGGATTTTGTGAAGTTACAGCTGGGTGGAAGTAAACAAAACTTAGATTATTAGAATTATTTCACAAGAAAATAATATTTCAATCTTTACGTTTTAATATTTCAAATTTCATTTAGTGTGTTTCTTGCCATTTTTTGTAATGATTTGTGAAATTTACTAATAATTTCCTAATTAAAACTGTTTAAAACACCTTTTTTTAAACCAAATTTTGCAGTATACAAACTGATCATGCAGATGTAGAAGATTTCCCACAATGCAATGCTTGCCCTTGATTCAGTAATTGATTGTTCTGTCGAGACTGGATTGAAATACAAAATAACTGTTCACTGCATTAATATGGCAAACTACTGTTAATTGCTGCGTACTGGATACTATTTCATATACTATTATCATGTATTAATATTTTATTCCAATCATAAGCACTAGGATTATTTTTAGAATAGAATACTACTGTATAAGTGTTGTTTCGATATTATTTATAAATTATTATTAATGGACAAATATTTATTATTATTTATACTAGTACTTACTAATATTTTAAATTAGTGTTTTTTTATATTTTCAAATTAAGAAATTCTGTCATGTGTGACATGTTTAAAATGTTTAAAAACATTTATCTATCTATATAACTGTTATCGGTATCAGTTATTTTCTAAACAAATCTGCAGATAAAATAATTTAAAAGCATTTAAAGAAATTCATTTTGATATTAATGTTCATTTTTACACCAGACATGTATCGGTTCAAAATATCGATTATGGATCTACTTGATATGTAATTATCGGTACTGGCCCTAAAAACCACATATCTGCACCCCTAATAAATACTTTCCTAAGTGAACTTAAACCAGCACAATTAAATAAAATATGCAAAGTAACGCATCATACTTTTTTTTTTTAACCTATTTGCCAATAAAATTATTTAAAAGCATTAAAAGAAAGTTTCTGTCAGAGCCCTCGTTGCTCTTAATTTTGACTTTCATTTTTACACCAGACACATATATCGGTTCAAACTGTTGGTTATCGGTCTACTTGATACGCAATTATCGGTATCGGCCCTAAAAACCACACCCCCAATGAATAATTTCCTAAGTGAACTTAAACCAGCATAATTTAATAAAACATGTTTAAGAGAAACTGGACATTAGCATGAAGAGCATTTCGGTGAATCTCCATTTTTATATTAACAACTTGTGTGATTCTGGAGTGTCCTATTCTGCATAGTTTATATGATCTTATGTCTATAAAGTCACACCTGATCGAGCAAACCAAATTTGGGATAGTCCTCTTCAGGGTCTTTACTGCCAGGGTCTGGATGTTCTTTCACCAGGAAAACATCCCGCTCTTTACTCTGAGTCCAAACAACACAAGTCAGCCTTTATAAAACTCTATAAACCACATTACAGACACCAAGTAATAAAGGTGAAGAATCAAGTGATTTTAAATAACTCACCATAGTCTTGACAATATTATTTGGCCATGTGAGTTTGCCGGGCCTCTGACGGGTCGTCATGCACTCCCAGTATTTGTCAATGAAAGGTATGATGTCCTTCACAAGAAAAACATCACTGAAACCACAATATGAAAAACATGGTACTGCATTCACTTAACTACAGCTGAAAGCATACCTTGTCTTTAGAGAACATTGTTTTGGGATGCTCCTCTTGAGTTCTGGACCTCCATGTCAGGTTTGCCAAAGCGGTGAGACACATCTCCTTCAGATCTGTGGGGAAAAAAAAAAACAAAAAAAAAAACAACATTATAAGATTAAGAATCAATGTACTTAACGTAATCCGGATGTGCTTCTTGCTTCATGCTGTGCAGTATATGCTAGAGCTGTACTTTCTAAACAAAACTACAATTGTTTAGTGCAAATATAATTTTGTAGTATTTCTTATGTTTTTATTTAGGAAATTTTATATTTAAGTGTCTACAGCTATAATCCATAATAACAATAATAATAATGATAATAATGGTTTGGTTTACCATCTGAAACTGAAGAAATTAAGATGAATATAAATATTATATATATAATACTTTATTAAGCAATTATAACAATTATAATAATTATTATTATTAAGTTTGGTTTAATATTAGTAATATGAGTATTAACAAAGTAAATTTCAGTTTTAAAATGAAGAAATTAAGACAAATATTAGTAGTGTGACCGTTATATTTTATTAAATAATTATAACATTTAATATTATTAAATACTTATTAATATTATTTCACATTAGTATTATCGATTAATACAAATTTGACGAGACGAGACACGAGACTGGGTTCACGAGAACAAGACAAGACGAGATTTTTAAACTTTTTTTAAGAAATCCTCATGATGAAATGTATAGGGAAAATAGTCTTTTATTCAACTGAAAAAGACAAAATGCAAAAAAAAATGTAGGTGCATTTTAAACTTTATGAAATTAAACTTCCATTTTAATGAATTATATGCAGTAATAAACAACATTTAAACAAGAGCTTCACTATTCTGGATTAATTGAGAATCCCAGTTGTTTTTTAATCAATTCGAGACCATGATTCTCTCATGATTCTGGAGAAAAAAGATTAGAAAACTAAACAAAATAACGTAATTTACTAGTGGTTCTGACAAACTGTTCATCACAAGTCTTTTAAATACATATATTCACTTAAGAAAAAAAAATTCAATGAAAGGGTCAGTGTCTTACTTCATTAAGATATGTTTCACTATTGAAATCTCTTGAATGAATGATTCAATGACATACTTTTTTAAAACGAGAGCTGTCGCCACCTCCTGGCAGAAGAGGATAAGCGTTACTATTCATACACGTTAAGATACTTTAATTTTGATCGCTACTGTAGCCAATAAGTGTTTATACACAACCTATAAACTTTTATCCCAGTACTTCTGTTATTTAAATGTCTGTTACACAGAAATAATGATTATAATGTGGTTGAAAAGACTGTTTGTGTTGCTCTTTCTGCGTTCACATTTACCCCGACCCTCTGATTCATTAACATGGGCAGCGACAAAACGTGCTTCTCACGCTCCACTGACACTCGCGATGTGAAACAGTCCTAATAGACATCGTTGTCATTCAGGAATAAGATAGCGTGGGTGTTTGAATGGATATCTCGATATTTTAAGGATGAATCGTGCAGCTCTAATGTAAACACTGCAAAATGTTTTGCCAGGATATCGTAACGAGAGCTCGTGAGATCCGACTGGATCTCGTGCCACGAGATCTCGTCACATCCCTACTACGTAATGATACAAACACCAGCATGCAAAAGTGTTCACTAGTTCAAAGTGATCCACTCACTTGCTTGTTTCCTCAAAAAGTATGTGTTTCCGCTGTGGTGACACACATTGCAATGAAACACATAATTGGTCATGAATGGCAGGCAGGTTCTGCAGGAAAGAACAAACAGACAGTGTAAATACATGTATGTGAGACACTGTTCATCTGCATCATAAGACAAACGTACGCAGTGTCAATGCTGAACGTGTCCGCCGTAAACCACTTCATGCACAGTGCACACTGCAGCTCCACTTCCCCCAGCTGACGGCCGTTCTCATCGTCTCCGGACCCCGTCTGTGCATCCGCTGCCTCCGAACTGTCACCGGCCGTGTCCTGAGGACACAAACAGACAGTTTTGTCAGTGTTACATTAAACTGAATGTTAACACAAAATAGCACATTCTCAAGCCATGTCACTTTTGTAATGTGGCATATTTCCAAGTGATGCAGGACATTTAATAAGATACAAAATATTAGGACTTTCAATCCACAAAATGATATACTTATGTACAGGAAATTGATTTCGATGAAGAATTAAGCTGAAACAATATCGTTATTGTTAAAGTGATAAAATAAAATATTAGACAAAACAAGAAATGTTCCAAAAATTAGAAATTGCTTTGACAGCTAATTGAAGTAAATGTTTAAGTACTAAACTTACTCAAAATAACACCAAAACAAAACTGAATTAAAGCTATAGAAAAATATATATATAAAAAAAAGAAAGATAAATAAATAAAAAAATGACACATGACAAAAATATAAATGAAAAAAAGAATCATTTAAAATATATTAAATTCTATTTAAATATATAATAAATTATTACAGTGACAACACATTAAACAACTGCAGTATTGTGTGATAATTATACACTACCAGCCAAAAGTTTTGGATTTTTAATGTTTTTTTTTTTTTTTTCTGCTTTGTTTTGTTTAATGATCCTTCGGAAATCATTCCAATATGCTGATTTGCTGTTCAAGAAACATTTTTATTATTACTAATATCAATATTTAAAAGAGTTGAGCAATTTTTTTCAGGATTATTTGATAAACAGAAAGATCCAAACATCAGAATTTATCTGAAATAAAAAGCTTTTGCAACATTACACTCTATACTATTCAAAAGCTTGGGTTCAGTATAATTTTTTGGAAAATAAATGACAAAAGTTAACACTTTTATTCAGCAAGAATGCTTTAAATTGATCAAAAGTGATGATAAAGACATTTATAATGTTACAAAACATTCCATTTCAGATAAATGCTGCTCTTCTAAACTTTCTATTCATCAAAGAAACTGGAAAAAAATTCTACTTAGTTGTTTTCAACATAATAATAATAGTAATAAATGTTTTTAAGCAGCAAATCAGAATATTAGAATGACTTCTAAAGGATCACATTAATGATGCTAAAATTTCAGCTTTGAAATTACAGGTATAACTTACATTTTAAAATTATATTCAAATAGAAAAACAGTTATTTTAAATAGTAAAAATATTTCAGAATGTTACTGTTTTGGTTGTACTTTGGATCAAATAAATTTAGGCTTGGTGAGCAGAAGAGACGTCTTTAAAAACAAAAAAAAATCTTACTGTTCAAAAACATTTGACTTCTACTGTATAATCGTTATATTACATATAAATGAAAGAAATCCTTCTGTATTATGTCAAATTCTAAATTATATATAAAAAGAGCAGAAATGTTTGTTAATCAGTAAATCAGATGGTTTTTATGATGCATAAAACATCATACCATAGTCTCTTTTCCACTAGACGACTCAGTCTCCATGTTTGTGGTCAGATCTCCAAATGATGCATCTCTGCAAAAACACACAAATGTGTAGTTAGTTAATAAATAAATAAATACATAAATAAACCACACACACACACACACACACACACACACACACACACGTTTGTTTTTGTGAATTGTGGGGACTTTCCATAGACTTCTATAGTTTTTATACTGACCAAACGATGTTGTCTATCCCCTAACCCAACCCTAACCCTAAACCTACCCCTTACAGAAAACATGTTTGCATCGTTACACTTTCGGATAAACATCATTTACTACTTTTAATCATTTTTTAACATTGTGGGGACCACAGGCCGGTCCCCACAATGTCAAAAATTTCAGGTTTTACTATCCTACTATTTACTAGCAAGAACAAGTCCACACACACACACACACACACACACACACACACACACACACACACACACACACGCACACGCACACGCACATGCACATGCACACACAAACGCACACACAAACACAAACACAAACACAAACACACACAAACACACACAAACACATATTATTATTATTATTATTATTATTATGATGAAGTCAAGCACAAAACCATAACCATGTTCATACTCAGAGTAAGGATTTTTTGTCTTGGCAAGGTAAATAAGGTAACCATGTTAAAACACATTAAACAATCTCAGTGTGTTTAGCATATAAACATCAGATAAACAGGATTCCACATCACAGGGGACAAAAAAAATCAGGCATCACATAAACATGAAGTAAACAGACAGAGATCGAGCAAACAGCAGCACTTCATTCTAACACTTGACATGATTGTGGCGGTGTGTTTATGCGCTAAACCGCGCTGTTAATATCACAACTGTGCAGTGCAGATCTGATCACGTCTCTCATTACTTAATATCAGTATTTTCAACGATTAAAGCATGTTTTAATTGATTCTCACCCTTCTGCTGTGTCCCTCTCAGGCACAGATCCCGCCTCTGCCGCCATCTTTGAAATAACGACACAGATTGAAATCTCGCGATAACACGGCGGCTTCATCGCGGCCATACTGTCATTGATTCACAGAGTAGTCTGACGTACACTGACACCTGCCGGACAACTGTATATACTGTATGTTTTTTATGCAGTTAATAAATTTATTTATTTTTTACGTTTAGTTAATTGTTTTTATTATTTTCTTAAACAAGTGTAAATTAAAAACATAAGCCTAAATTTTTTATTGTATATTTTTCAATGTTTTTATCTGTTAGAAATGCTGTTTTTTTTGAGTTATTTATCACTAATAATTTCAATATTAATTTGTCTTACATAAAACCATCACTGCAGCAGCCAATTCAGATCTATTTGTTTGTTGTATGTATTTATTTATTTACGTTTGTTTTTGGTTTTTTTTATAATTTTATTACGCAAAGTTTTGTAGTGTAAATTAAAACACAGGCCTACATTTTTTATTTTATTTTTTTCAGTGTTTTATCTGTTAGAAATGCTGTTTTTTTATCATGAGTTATTTATCACTAATAATTTCAATATTTATTTGTCTTACACAAAACCATCACTGCAGGAACATTCAGCCATTTCAGATTTATTTATTTGTTTGTTTACTGTAGACAACCCTATTTGTTTTAAAAGAAACATACATAATAATTTTAACAATTTTTTAGTTCACTAATAATAATTGACACAAGAACGCCACTTTGAGAGATATTTATGTATTTATTTATTTACATTTGGTTTCCTTTTTTATTATTTTATTATGCAAAGTGTTGTAGTGTAAATTAAAGCATAGGCCTACATTTTTTATTTCATTTTTTTCAATGTTTTTATCTGTTTAAAAAATGCATTTTTTTCTATCATGAGTTATTTATCACTAATAATTTCAATATTAATTTGTCTTACATAAAACCATCACTGCAGCAGCCAATTCAGATCTATTTGTTTGTTGTATGTATTTATTTATTTACGTTTGGGTTTTTTTAAAATAATTTTATTACGCAAAGTTTTGTAGTAAAACATAGGCCTACATTTTTTATTGTATATTTTTCAATGTTTTTATCTGTTAGAAATGCTGTTTTTTTTTATCAAGAGTTATCACTAATAATTTCAATATTTATTTGTCTTACACAAAACCATCACTGCAGCAGCCTTCAGCCATTTCAGATTTATTTATTTGTTTGTTTACTGTAGTAAATCCTATATTTAAAACATACATAATAATTTTAATAATTTTTTAGTTCACTAATAATAATTGACACAAGACTGTCACTTTGAGAGATATTTATTTATTTATTCTATTTCATTTCATTTATTTATTCATTTTATTACTATAATTAACAACTGTAGGCAACCTAATTTTGTTTTAAAACAAGTATTATACACCTTGAATAATATAGTTTAGATATGGTTTTTCTATATTAACCAGGCTGTTTTTCTTTCTTTTTTAGCACAGTTTTTTTCTAATCATGTTTTTTCACTAATACAAGAACATCACTGCAGCAGTCTTAAAAAATTAGATTATGCAATTTGTCCTATAAGGCTATTAATTAATTAACTAATTAATTTTTATTTATATTTATTTATATTATTCTAATTCTGTTTAAAAGTGTTTATTAGCTGAACTGTCTTGACGTTTATTTCCTGTAAGGACAGATGCTTGAACGACATGCAAACAAACTCTTCCCACAAATCACAGTGTCTCTTTCTCTCAGACATCAACTCCATCGTAAACCTGTAAAACATGCTTTAAACATCCATTACCACTAAAACGTCCCTTTGTTTGTGTGAAAGTGCAGGACAATGATGTGTTGGACTGTTGTTAGGTCTGCTGATGGAACGGAAAGAGGATCGTTCAAATACATGTCGTGTTTTGTGTTGGTCTCGCTGATGTATTGTTGGCCATCTGTGACGTACAGACACGACGACCCCTGACATGCTTACTCTCAATAAACACTTCAAAATATTACAAAGTACAAGCATAAAGTGTGGCATCAAAGGACAAAATTTTACATATATAAATCAGATGATCAAATGTTTATGATTATTTTCAGATTTAATAAATATTCCCTAATATTATGCCAAGTCTTTAATACAAGAATCCCTAGAACAGGTTAATTTAACGGGGGGTTTTTTTCTGGAGAAATTTTCTCTTCTTTATTTACATTTTTTTATTTATTACTTTACAAAAATGTACTTTACTTTTAATTTTTAAATAAACAGCAAATATATCTAAATATTATTAAAACGCCTAGAACAGGTTCATTTAATTGTTTATTTTCTGGAGATCAAATTTTATTTTAAAAAATAACATGTTTAATTATTTACAAAAATGTTTTTCCGTCTTATTTTTAAATAAATGGCAAATATATATATAAATATATAACATATTTTATTAAAATGCCCAGAATAGGTTAATTTAATTGGTCATTTTCTGGAGATTAAATTTTATAAAATAAATATATATTTTTTTTTTTTTATTTTATTAAATTGTTAATTTATTAAACGTTAATTTAATTGTTCATTTTCTGGAGATCAAATTTGATTTAAATTTTTTTTTATTTACAAAAATGAATTTTGATTCTTATTTTTTAAATATATATAAATATATAATAACATTACTTTATTAAAATCCCTAAAATCTGTTATTTTCTGGAGATCTAATTTTATACATTAAAAAATGTTTTTATTTTTTTATTTACAAAAAATGTACTTTACTTCTTGTTTTTAAATAAATGGCAAATATATATATATATATAATAGCATATTTTAGTAAAATCCAAAGAACAGGTTAATTTATTTGTTCATTTTCTGGAGATCAAATTATATAAAAAATTAAATTTTTATTTTTTATTTACAAAAATGTATTTTACTTCTTGTTTTTAAATAAATGGCAAAAATATATAAATATATAATAACTTATTTTATTAAAATCCTTAAAACAGGTTCATTTAATTGTTGATTTTCTGACGATCTTTTTTCAAATTTATATATATACATACATACACACACACACACATTTTATTACTTTTAATTTTTGATTATTTATTTTTAATTTTGATATTTTAGTATATATTATATATTGTTAAATATACATTAAATATTTATAATTTTTTATGTTATTTATTTTTTATTGACTATTTAAACATGCAATTCCAGAGACATCAGTATACTATAATAAACTGTTGATTAATTAGCAGATTTTCATTCAACAGCAAATCATGATTGAGATTATATATCCAATTAAACAAAATCTTGAATCAATATGGGAATAAAGAAGTTTAAAGCCACATATTTGAGCATTTCAAGATAATTTTGGGTCTTTTTGAAATAATAGACCTATTAAAATCCACTTTGGTGACCCATGCGGTGGTCAATAATTGATATGAGTTCAGCTTCAAAAGAGTGTAATAAAGAAGCAGCGCAGGTTAATAAGGTTAATGTGTTTTGAGCAGCAGCGCTGGAGCTCTTCTGCTGTGTGATTGAGCTGAAGGCCCCTCGCTGATACTCCTCCTCATCCTCACCGGCGGGACAAAGACGCAGGTCAGGCAGGGTCACAGACACGGGTGACATCTGCTAATTGTCCCGGTGGGCCGGCGAAGCCTCGAGCTGTGAATACCAGCAGTATAGTTGGTGTTGGCGGCTGGCAGCTGCCGTCGAGGGCCACCTCTGGAGCCTTCAGCCATTATTTACAGCATCATAATGCCTTTGTCTGGAGGCTCCTACTGAGCACACGCTCATCTCGCCGGAGACCAGCACACTTTCTTCTGCATTACATGCCGCAATATTACACTGCCTCCACAAACTTTTTTATTTGCATGTATAAGAGTTAATATGGCAATTAAAACAAACACTTTATATGAAGTGTAAAGCATTGCTGAAGCGATTTTAAATGAAAAATGAAAAAATCCATGCATTTTGCATTCCGTTATATTGTATTTTTCTTTATTTTATTTTTTCTTTTTTATTTTCTTTGAATAAAAATGTCTTTTAATAAATTATAAAATATTACACGCCAGTTAAAATAAGTACACATGAATACACCATAAAAGAGGGAAAAAAACCTACATACAAAGTCTAAAGCATTTCTAAAGTGTTCAATAAATTAGAAAATACATGTATTTTGCATTCAATTATTGAAATGTTTAACTGTTGCTTGGTTTTGTACGAAGCAGCCAGATGCACATTTTCTTTTCAAAGTAAAAAAAGAATCTGTTTATTTTTTTTATCTGTTTTATCTTTAGATGTAATAAAAAATATTTTACTTTATTTTTTATTATTTATTTATTTAATATTTTTTAAATAAATTATTTATATTATTATTTAAATGAACAAATACACATGCATATACAAAAAATTATAAAAAATAATTTTCCTATATATAAAGCATTTTTAAAGTGTTTTATAAATTAGAAAATACATGTATTTTGCATTAAATTATTGATATGTTGAACTGTTTTGTACTGAGCAGCGCATTTTATTTTCAAAGAAAAAAATATAATAGTTGAAAAAAAAATTTAAATTATTTTATTTATTGTTTTATTATGATTTTGACTGAAAAAAAACATTAATTCAATTATAAAAACCTGTCATCTAAATGATCATGTACGACATCTTTTATGCAGAAATCACAGGTTGACTTTTTGGGACATGTCAAATTTTATTAAAAAAAAAATTTTTTTATTATTTTTATGAACACGATTTATGCTTTGTCGTTTTGTTTTTTCTTAAAAGGTGAGACATTGCAGGTGAATAGGGTAAAAAAATTAACTGATAGTTATCACCCTACTTACCCATTTCATTGATTACACTGATAATTGCAAACATTTTTTGTATTATATAGGTTAAAATGTATAATAATAAGTTTAAATATGCAAATGAGGCATTATTTAATTAAATATGTGCTAATTTGCATACATTTCCAGTACAAAAATCTAAACACTGGATGAAGTCAGTATCAAAATTCTTTTTTATTTTTATTTTTTATTTTATTTTATTTATTTATGACATATTAGAGTCAAATGTTTTATAGAGGGAATTGTGGGTATCTTATTTTTATATAAACAAATCCCTCTGTAAAAACCTTCAGGATAAAGAAAATGTAAATATACAAATATTAAAAATACATAAAAATGTAAAATTCGGTGTAAGTTGAAATTTATGGCGTTTTTTTTTTTTTTTAAACATTCTTCTACATGCTATTCCAGAATTAACAAGCTATTCCAGAGACCTTGGTAGTTTTCTTCTGGAAGACTTTAGTCGATTAATTAGCATCACAACAGCTTCTCACGCGCTCGACCACCGTAAAATCACACAATTGCAAATAACGACAAGCTCTGATACAAAAAACTACACGGCTCTTCAGAAAAGGGCACATTTTAACCAGATGCAGGGCAATAAATGGCAAAGGAAGCGTGTCACCCACTGAGACACATTCACATGTAAACGCGTGTAAAGGAGGAGTTTGAGGGTTTGGTTTAAACTCACTGAGATCCTTTAACATGTTAATTTTACACGCGTCTGTCTGAGGTGTATATAAGAGCTCTGAGGTGATGGAGATAGTCAGATATCACCGGACTCAGACTTACTTACAGCTCTTCAAATTGACTGTCAAGATGCGTGAAGAAACTGGAAACTCACCAGTGCAGGGAAAAACCTCCTTTTCCATCGCAGACATTCTGGATCCCTCAAAATTCACCGGGAAACATCCGGAGGTGCAGAGAGACATCAAAACGCGGGAAATCTCAAGTGAGTCAAGGCCGTTCAAGTGTTTTATTAACGGACAAAAGAAGTACGTTTTCAAAAATTTAAGTTGAAATCTATTCAAAAATCACGAAAATATACATTTTGTAACTTGCGAATGAAAAATACCACAGGTCCTGAAGAGGGCGCGGTCTGATCACTTTTCCCGCGCGTCTTGACAGTCCAAACAAAACTTTTACTAACTTACATAAACTTTCAAACTGTGTTTTTAATTAAAAAAATCTAAAATTCGAATATTAGTCATAATGTGGTAAATTAACACTCGCGGATGGACGAAAGTCGCGTTCGCCTGAGGCGGTAACCATAACAACCGTTTAACGGTCAGCGCTGTTCAACGGTTATCGAACGCTAAAACTAAAAATGACAAATTAAATTTAAAAATGTAAATTTAAATTAAAAATTAATTTTATTTAATTTAAAAATCAGCTTCTTGTAATGAATTTACATGTCAAATGTTTTTGAACAGTAAGCTCTGATCACCAAGCATGCATTTATTTGAACCAAAGTACAGCAAAAACGGTAATATCGTGAAATATTTTTACTAAATAATATAACTAATAATAATAAAATAATATAATATAATATAACTTATAATAATAAATAATAATAACATAATTAAAATAACTGCTTTCTATTTGAATATATTTTAAAATGTAATTTATTCCTTGATTTCAAAGAAAAGAAAGATCTGCATTCATCTGAAATAAAAAGCTTTTCTAACATTATACACTGTACTATTCAAAAGCTTGGACTCAGTATAATTTTTTTTGGAAAGAAATTATAGAAATGAATACTTTTATTTAGCAAGGATGCTTTAAATTGATCAAAGGTGATGATAAAGACATTTATAATGTTACAAAAGATTTCTATTGCAGATAAATGCTGTTCTTCTGAACTTTCTATTCATCAAAGAAACCTGAAAAAATTCTACTCAGCTTTTTTCAACATAATAATAATATTAAGAAATGTTTTGTGACCAGCAAATAATTCAATTCAATTCAATTCAAATTTATTTGTATAGCGCTTTTCACGATACATATTGTTGCAAAGCAACTTTACACCAAATTGACATTTTTACAATATATATTTTTTTACAATAATATTAGAATGATTTCTGAAGGATCAAATGTATATATTGTAAAAATTGACATTTTTACAATATATACATTTTTACAATAATATTAGAATGATTTCTGAAGGATCATGTGAGTGGAGTAATGATGCTAAAAATTCAGCATTGAAATCACAGGAATAAATTACATTTTACAATATATTTAAATAGAAAGCAGTTATTTTACATAGTAAAAATATTTCAAAATTTTACTGCTTTTGCCATACTTTGGATCAAATACATGCAGGCTTGGTGAGCAGAAGAGACTTCTTTAAAAAAATATTAAAAGTCTTACATTTAAAAACTTTTGACTGGTAGTGTAAATCACAAATACTTTGTTTTGTTTAGAAACTAGTGATTTCAGTGTAAAAATTGTCTTGACACCAATATTTTTCAGTGTAGAGTATCATTCTTTTCTTCTTACATCTCAGGTCAACTTGCAAATAAAGACAATGCCAAGACAACTTCATCCGAAGACCCAGCAGATTCAGACATCCCCAGTGCTTCCGGCACGAAAGGGAAAGCGAAGCGAATCCGTACCGCGTTCACACTGGATCAGCTGCGCATCCTGGAGCGAAGCTTCCAGAACAGCCACTATCTGTCGGTGTTTGAGCGCCACTGCATCGCCACAGCCCTCCGTCTGTCTGAAACACAGGTCAAGATCTGGTTTCAGAACCGACGCACCAAATGGAAAAAGGAACAAGAAGGTCATGGAGGAGAGGAGCAGAGCCACTGCGCAATTCCGACATTTGTGCAAAATCAGTTTACGTGTGCGCTGCCTGGACATCACGCAAACCCTGTGCATTATTACCCACAACAAACAGCGTACCTGAACACACCTTACCATCACCACACCCTCATGATGTTCTGATGTACTTTTACAGCATGATAAACCATTTTTAACAAAAGAAACAAGACTATTTAAAATTTCTATATTATAATTCTTGATTTTAAAAAAAGTTCTTAAAGAGTTTCCACTGAAGAAAGTTTATTTTTAAGAATGAATGAACACCAGCAATGTATTTAATGTAATATTTAACTTTTTTTTTTATAATAATGTCATATTTGTTGGTCCTAATATTTATATTGTCTTTAACAATTGTATTTTATACCACATTTTAAATGTAAGAGACACAATAAAGTTTATATTTTTGCACTTTTGACTGCTACTATCTTGTGTTGCAATTTCAAAGAGCTACATACACTTTTGAACAGTAAGATTTTAATATTGTTTAAATAAGTCACCAGGCCTGCCTTTATTTAATCCAAAGTACAGCAAAAACAGTAAAATTTTGAAATATTTTTACTATTTAAAATAACTGTTTCTATTTGAATAGATTTTAAAATGTAATTTATTCCTGTGATCAAAACTACATTTTCAGCATCATTACTCCAGTCTTACGTGTCACATGAAAAAGCCTTTGTAACATTAAACACTTTTTTTATTTAGCAAGGATGCTTTAAATTGATCAGAAGTGATGATAATGTTACAAAATATTTATATTTCAGATAAATGCTGTTCTTCTGAACTTTCTTTTCTTTAAAGAAACCTGAAAAAATCTACTCAGTTGTTTTCAACACAATAATAAATGTTTTTAAGCAGCAAATCAGAATATTAGAATGTTTCTGAAGGATCATGTGAGTAATTATAAAAAATTCGGCTTTGAAATCACAGGAATATTTTTTTTTTTGCTGTACTTTGGAACAAATAAATGCAGGCTTGGTGAGCACAAGAGACTTCTTTAACAACATTAAAAATCTTACTGTTCAAAAACTTTTGACTGGTAGTTTATATAAATATTTTCTTTTATAAATGAAATGCTTATGAAACATAGGCTTAATTGGGTTATTTCCACTGACCAGCTAAGAAAAACGCATTTTCACTGTGAACCGCATAATTCACTGATATTGATATTTTAGGGTCAGGCTTGGTGAAGTAAGTTAAATTTCAAATGTTAATATTGTGATGCAAATGAATGAATTAAAAGCAGCAGCAGCAGCAGCCTGATTTTCAGATGGAGAGCAGACAGAGGCGACAGACAGGAAATGAAATGATAAGAGCAGAAGTGACTCACGGCTACAGTCTCCTGGCTCATGATGGAAGAAGATGATGAACATGAGCGAATGTTTGAAATGACTCCAAATGAGTCAAACTGAAACACATCTGTCTGTAATTCTGCACATGGATTGGATTAACGTCAGATGTCCGCTAGCACATCAATAAATAGCTGTTTTTCATTGTTTTGAGAGAACCGTATAGACAATTCCTTTATTTTCCACATTCTTCATGCAAGTCCAAGCAGGAATAGAGTCATAAATGTGTTGGTTTCAATAAAAAATATATTAGCTCCACAAGGCAAACATGCTTGACAACAACCAAGGATTAAGAGAAGAAATATGAGGAAAGAACAACTGATAGCATGTTTTTCCAAAAGTAGGCCAGATCTGTGCTTTTTCTGCAAACAAGTCTCTCTTCAAAGACATTAAACGCCTAATATGGTTGGACTCAGTCTCGTTTACTCAGTGAAAAAAGGCTTATAATAAAAACATTAAATCTTGCTGATTAAAATTAAAGTACGAACTTTGTTTGTGACAGAGTCAGTTTATATGTACAGTTGAGGTCAAAAGTTTACATACACCTTGCAGAATCTGCAAAAATATAAGTTTATTATATTATATAAGTATATATATATATATATATATATATATATATATTAAATAAAAAAGATTAACAGCAGGTGTAGACGTTTCATAACATTGTCAGTTTTCATGATTTATTCATTTTAGTTATAAAAGAATTTTTTTTTTTTTTTATAAATTATAAAAGAAAAAAAATTATAAAAGAAAAAAAAAACATTTAATTACTGTAATGATGCAAAAAAGTATTAAAATTGATAAAATATTAAATAAAATAAACATTTTATATATACATTATCACTCAAAAGTTTGAGGTCAAATTTTTTTTCTGATTGAAATTAGTCTTTTTTTCAGCAAGGATGTGTTAAATGGATCAAAAGTGACAGTAAAGGCATTTATAATGTTACAAAAGACTTCTGTTTCAAATAAATGCTGTTCTTTTGAACTTTTTATTTAATTTACAGTCAGATCTTTTTTTTATTAACTTTTTATTCATCAAAGAATCCTGAAAAATAAATTGCCTCATTGTTTCCACAAAAATAGGAAGCAGCACAACTGTCTTCAACACTGATAATAATCTGATTTTTTTTTTGAGTTTGAAAATTCAACTTTGATCACAAGAATAAATTCTATTTTAAAATATATTGACACAGAAAACATCTGCTTCAAATTGTAACAATAATTCAGAATATTACTGTTTTTACTGTGCTTCTGATCAAATAAATACAGATTTGATCAGCCAAAACATTATTGGAATGGCTGAAAGTTTACTTACGACTCTCTCTCACACTCTCTCTCTCAGTCTCCTCCTCTTTTTTCTGTGGGTTTTGTCCTCCTCCTCACTCACTCACTCGGAGGGGGATGTCAGCGGAATTCCATTCCACTAGAAGAGGGAAAAACAGCCACAATCCCCATTATATCTGACTTCCACACCAGCTTCACTTATTCCATCTCCAAACATTTGGATGAACTAGTTTTCACAGCCAGTCTGACGAGTCCCAGCTGACCAACTGCTACACACTTACCATTGGAAAAGGCACTACATGTAGTATTGGTGTAGAAAATCTCAGAAGACCATGCGTGCACCGAGGGTTCCTCTGTGTGCAACCTTATTTGCCCTGTGCTGGATTTTGACATTTGTTATCAATGAAGAGTTGGTTAATGCTGCCAAGTCCAACCAGAGAACCAGGAGCGTTCAAATGAGGCAAAACAGTGGGATTAATTCAAAAAGAGAAGATCTACAGGATGGATTTTCAGAAGACACTCAAATGGATGAGCCTGGAGCAGAAGAGATGGCTGAAAAGGAGAAACCAAAGGGTAAAAAGACACCTGAGGAGGTATTAGCTGGTAAGCTGCTTTATAAAGTGTTCAACATTTAGTAGAATTACAGTTAGACTTTATGTAATAAGGTTTTAAGTAGTTGCAGCCCAGTTTCATGTTAGAGTGGAAAGCTGTGCTTTGTCATAATGACAGATATCTGGCTTAACCAAAAGCTTTACTGGCTCCGTTGAGGTTGTTATGCAACATTTTTAGTGAAATCATGACTGGTCAGTGCACTGACACACTTTCTGCAACTGTTTTTTTCTTCTTTATGTCTTTCATCTGGACAAAAAAAAATGTGATGAAGAAGGCATGTGGGAATGAAATTACAGATGTGAGTTAGGAAAGGGTTGAATGAGATTTACAGATGGTTTTTGAAAACGTTACAGGTTTTGAATATGAAAACAAACATTCGACGGGCTTCTCTCTCCCTTGCCGTTTCGCTTGGTTTCAGAGCCCTGTGAGGTTTGCGAAACATAGACAGGAAGAGAGACCGAGCCGACATTTGGTTTGAATTGACACACTTATATCTGATCTGTTTGAGACGGATGTGTGTGTGACAGCTCTCCTTCAGTCGCATGGCCTGAAAATAATCAACAGAAAGGAAGTTACACAGCATTCTTAGGGAGATTTTTATTGCTCTTTTTAATCATCTTGTATTGAAGTATCAGCTTTGTCTCAGATGTTTCTCCAAATAATTTAAGAGTTGTCATACAGCAAGAGTACAAAGCTGTAAAATAAATGAGGGTCAGTTCAAAATATCTGATGAGAAATGTTTGGGATCTTTCACTTTTAATCAGACTTATTTGAGAAATTTGCACATGTGAGATTACTAAGACTTTTTCTCAGAAGCAAAAGCAGAAAAGTTTATTAGGCGCCAAGCACAGATGGTGCGAAGGCACCTTTTGTATCCGTTAGATTTCTTATTATTCTTTTTCTTCCGTTTCTTTCGCTCAAGTCTATGAACCAAGCCCATAGAACCGCTTGGGGGAAATCTATGAAATTTGGCACACAGATAGAGGACAGTCTCAACATTAACCATAGCAAATTTGGAGTCTCTAACTCAAACTCTCTAGCGCCACCACTTGTCCAAAATAGTAAGTTTAGTTTTTCTCTATTTTTAATAGTTCGAAAAACCTACTTTTTCAAACTCGTCCTAGACGGTTTGTTTGATTTTCACCAAAATTGGTTCAGATTATCTTCAGAGCAATCTGGCAAAAAGTTATGGAATTCAAGTTGATTAGTCAAACCCTTCTCAAATAACACGTGAATGAATTCTATGACTTCTATTTTTATCACGCAAAAAATGGATGTGAGGCTATATCTCTGCAACGGTTTGGTGTATTGAGACCAAAATTGGTGTGTGTTATAACAACCATGACCTGAGTCTACCTGCATAATTTCGGAGCAGCGCCACCTAATGCTAAGGAGATATTAAAAAAATTATATTTTTGCTATGAACTTCTGAATGCTTTAGCCAAAAATCACAAGCTTTCAGCCATTTTGAATTCTGATTAAATTCTATATTTTACAAACCCATTAACGTATCGTTGGCGCATCATGCCCCGATAGTACTCAAGAAGTTTCGTGGCAGTGCCACCTTGTGGTCAGAAGTTATAAAGAAATTTGCAAAAATGCTAATAATGGATGTATTACCCTTTTGTAATGAAACTGGTCTCCATATACTCTTTCGGTCATGCCGAGAACATAGATACCATAGATGCCATAGCTGGTCGAACTTCCTGTCCGCCATTCTGATTTATGTCAAAAACCTACTTTTTCAAACTCCTCCACAACCGTTCACCCAGTTTTCACTAAAATCGAGTCAGATCATCTTCAGTCTGTGCTGACACAAAGTTATGGACTTGTTTGCCAAAATGACTCAGAGGCTGTATCTCTGCAAAGCTTTGACATACTGACACCAAATTTTGTGTGTGTCATTGTCACCTCACACTGAACACATCACATCGATTTAATGACAGCGCCGCCTACTGGTCAAAAGTGATAACCTATTAAATCATATTACTAGTGGTTGTTTTTATGATTTTTTTTTACCCATTTTGACTTAAAACGGCTTCAATTACTCATTGCTTCAGTTGCTCTGATGCTTGCTTGTCTATTGCTTGGCCCCTTAAGTGCTGCTTGCAGCTATATTTTAATTTAATCTCATTACTGTCTGGAAAAGCTATATTAAAGAGATTTTTCAGTAACTCTGTGTTGATGGTAATACTTTCAATATAAGCTCTTGTAGTAATTTACACAGTCTAGGCGGTGATTTATTTGTGTTTCCAAGGACTGGAATTAATCAGATAGTATTTCAAGTGTAGCTTCCACCGTCAGAGTTTATGACAGCTGTAAAACTTTCTAAAAGCTTTGATTTGCTAAATGTTGACAGCTATGAGTCTGACACAAAGCTGTCGTCGAAATAGGCAATTCCAACATGTCAGTGTGACATCTTAATGTGAGGATAAAACAGCCCCTGCACAAAAGAAAAGCACAAATTAGACTTCTTTTGTGTTTGTATTTGTTTGCTTTGATCCCATTCCACTTTAGGAGAAAGATTTGAGCAACATTTACCTTTTTATGGAAAAGTATCATGTTTAACATACATGCACAAATAAAGACAAGCAGAGGAAATGTTGACCTTGCTTGCTTGAGTTTTCCTCAGAGCTTTCATGTGCTGCTGCAATTCATTAGTTTAATGTTGATGTTCTTTCATGATATTTGGAAAGTTTTCAGTGTGCATAAAAAAACATATTTATGTCATTTTAAAATCAAACTAGTATGACAGTGGTTATCATTCTCTCATTTACTGTCCAGCCAAAGCAAAGAAGGCGGCTGAGAAGGAAGCCAAAGCCAAAAAACCGAAGCCCACCAAAAAACCCAAACCCCCCAAACCAACAAAGAAACCCAAGCCCCCGAAGCCCACCAAGAAACCAAAGCCTCCAAAACCCACCAAGAAGCCTAAAGCACCGAAGCCCACCACAACACCAACAACTAAACCAACCAGAAAGTCAACCATGGAGGAAGAGGAGGAGAAACTGCTGCTGGAACTGGGATGGGACACGTGTATGTTTATACAACCTTCAATCTTTATTATTTTAAAGCATATGCATGGTCTTTAAATAAGTTTCTGTGCTTAGTATTTCCAACAGAACCAAAGGAAAAGGAGATTGAGAAACCCATTGCCCCAGATCACGGTATGACAACAAATACAACACACTTACAATCAGATCTTGAAATCTTTGGAGCTTTTTGCAAACACACATTCTGAGTTGGCATAATTATAAGTCCATGGTAGATTGACTTCCTGTGGAGTGTAAACATTGCCAAAAAAATCCCACATACTTGCACTGAAGAAGGGACCTGAGACCAGAATATCCTGAGTGTGGAGAATCCTAAGCATCATTGTGGTGCGGAAATGACACACTTCAGCTTTAATTCTGTATGGCATCAATTAGGTTAGATGTAAACTGAATTAGCAGAATGGGGTTGTGTGTACAGAGCACATTAAGGTTGGAATACATTACACAACTTTTAAAACCAGAGCTTGTACAGATACTGTAAAATGAAATTCAAGGAATTTCAAGGACCTTTCAAGCACTGCTTTTTTGATTTTCGAGGACTTAAATCACACTTATCAAACAATGGCTTCTCTTTCAAATTCTAAAAGATAAATAGATTAATCAAAATATACTAACAAAACAAAACAGCAAAAATAAAGTGAAGCACATGCAAAGAATGCAATGATGTCAACTTTAAGAACAAAAAGAGAAACAAAGTACATAACATTTAAAATGGACAGTTATTCTGGCAGCAACAAGTGTGATAATTTTCTTAAGGCATTTATATTTATGTATACTTTCTTTTTTTCTTTGTTTTGTTTTTATAACTTTACTGCCCTAATGGCTTGATGTTTTCTACCATTTAATAAAAAAATAGAAAAAAAAATAACTCGATCAGTACTCGAAACGCGGATCCTGAATCATTCAATTCGCGAAATTACAAACCCGCACCGAAGTCCAAATCTGAATCAAATGATTAGCGATCTGCACTCCAAAGTTCCGATCTGAGTAAAGATTCGCGAACCATCATTTCAGATCAGGACTCGATCATTCGATTCGCGAAATGATTCACGAACCCGCTCCGAAGTTCTGATCAAGTGATTCGCGATACGCTTTCCGACTGGAGCGCTTCGAACCAGTGAATCATTTAGCGATGCAATGGTTTAACTGATTCGGAGTTTCGAAAACTCAGTTTCACCCATCACTACGTGCTTTTACAAGCAAAGTCGAAATTCGAAAATGAATGGCTCTTTTAATTTCATCTGGTTTTTGCTAGTGAATCACTTGAAGTCACGAGTTTGAATCAATAGGAGGGGTTTCCAACGCAAATGACTCACTCAATTGATTCGGTTCATCTGTTCCTTTTTTTGCATCTTCAGTCATGTTCACATGACATTGTCAGTACTACTGCCAACTGGCTTAGCTCGCTGGTTTTATGACATTAACTGAAATAAACGAAAAAAGCATTAAGTTTTTTAATTGCATAGATTTTGTGTGAAAAAATATTAAATATGTACATAAAATTAAACATTATTTCATCTTAAGCTTAAAAATCGAAGACTGTGCCCTGGTGAAAAAACCAGCATATGCTGGTAGGTATGTTTTGATGCTGGGATGCTGGTTAGGTAGGTTTTGATGCTGGTTTAAGCTGGTCCTTTGCTGGTTTTTGCTGGTCATGTTGCTGGTCAAGGACCAGCATGAACCAGCAAAGGACCAGCATAAACCAGCAAAGGACCATCTTAAACCAGCAAAGGACCAGCATAAACCAGCAAAGGACCAGCTTAAACCAGCATCAAAAACCTGCCTAACCAGCATCCCAGCATCAAAACATACCTACCAGCATATGCTGGTTTTTTCACCAGGGTGCCCATCATACATGATGCGATTTTCTGTTATCGCTCAACTGACGACTAACTAGCGTCGGGCCACCTATACAAATATCGTATTCCAGACTTTTAGATGCTGCTTTCTCATCAATGCACTAATAGTCACAATATTTCTCTTTGTTTTTTCCCTCTGTTTTACCTTATAGTAGACGTGGACAAGAAGATAGACGCAATTACGCCACCTTCGATCAAAGAGCACGACCCGGATTACTGGGACGCCCGACGTACGTTTGAAGCGGCATACATTACACTCTTAAAACGTTTCTTATTGGCATCTTAACATCCATGGAACATTTTCACTGCACTGCAGAAAGGGTTCCTTATAGACCTTATGCATCAGAGAAACAAGTTCACAGCCATCTGTTTGTCTTTTTTGTTTTACATCGTTTTTGCAGTATTTTTATAGCACAACTGTTTGAGTAGTTAGCCGGTGAAGTGGATTACTTATTGTAGAGTTAAAGAAAGTTATCACGTTTATTGTAATCTTCGAAATGGATGTCATAACAGTTGTCAGTAGAATTGCTCGTTTTTGAAAGGTGCAGTTCATTCATAAATTCATACGACCTTACTTTCATGCTGTATAAGTTACGGAAGACAGAAAACATTGTACGCAGTGAAAAGGGGCGGAGCTACGTAAGGTGGAAAAATGTTCTTTAGATTATTAAAATGTGACCCTGGATCACAAAACCAGTTTTAAGTAGCACAGGTATATTTGTAGCAATAGCCAAAAATACACTGAATTGTTAAAAATAATAGATTTTTCTTTTATGCCAAAAATCATTAGCATATTAAGTACAGATCATGTTCCATTAAGATATTTTGTAAATTTAATACCGTAAATATATCAAAACGTAATGTCTGCTTAGTAATATGCATTGCAAACAACTTCATTTGGACAACTTTAAAGGCGATTTTCTGAGGATTTTGATTTTTTTTTGCACCCTCAGATTCCAGATTCTCAAAATACTACTAATAATAAACTTCTATCACCTGGCAGATGAAGTTCCAGAGCCCGACCTCATCCCTAAAATAGAAAAGAAGCCAGCCAGCACTGATGACCCAAGTATATACTTACCAATCCCAGGTAATCATGGGCCAATTTACACCGGAAAAGTCTAGGAAAGATGACACTGGTGAAAAAAAAAAATAAAAAAACACACACACATAACACCACGCCATTTAATTCAAACAAAATAAAAAGGTGATTTTATGTGCAATTTAGTTTATGCACTAATCTGAGAATGCGAAAACAACATGAGCCAAAAATGCAATGCAAATAAATACCATGTTTCACTCACATTTGCCAAATTACATTTTTTCCCCCTCTAGAGGAAACCACTACAACTCCTCAAACAGTCCCCCCCTTGGTATGAGGAATATGATTATTCTGACTGTACGTCTGTGCATTTTAATATATATGTATTTTTTTATTAAATCAGCTCTATCAAACAGCTTGAATCTGTCAATGTTTAGTATATTTTCATCCTAATTTGCTCTCTCTAAAAACTCAGTGGCAGCAAAGAAGCTGGAGGAAGAGCTGGAAAAAGCAAGAAAGGCCAAAGAGGAGAAAGGTGCGTAAATCAATGCAATGTTTGTTAAAATGAAAGAGAATGTGCTTTTATTGGCCAGCGTTTGGGTGGTCTGCAGTAAATGAGATGTAGTGAAAAATGCCTTTTGATTTATTAACTACAAAGCATTTAGCTCTTCTATTTGTATTTTTATGAAAAATTTACTTTGACCAAAAAAAAAGGTTGTTTTTCTTATCCACTGGCAGTTATTTTCTTAGTACATTTAGAGTTATGCTGGCATTTATTGAGTAGATTTATTATAAAACAAGACTAAAGACAACAAAAAACCTGTTTCAGCTATTTCAAGTCTCAGTCTCTCCATTCCCTTACACAGCGGAAAAACTACGGAAGATGTGGGAAGAGGAGGAGGAGGAGAAAAGAAAGCAGACGGTTCCTCAAGGCGAGCCAAAGAGTGAGTGTTTTTGGAAAACAGCCACAAATTACATTATAATCAGAGCAGAAACACACGGCCACTTACAGATGTGTGTATTTGTGAGTGCAGAATTGGTATTCTGTGAGTTCAGAGAACAAACTATGAGCTGAAGGCAGTAAATGTCAAAGCTGACATGTTCTTCCCCCACAGTGGTTTTGGTTTCCAGCTGGAGTTCGGCCTTTTGGACTCAGACTGGCCAGAACTGCTGTTGGCTCCAGCTTCAGCCTTTGTTCAGCACAAATGGTTTTCCTCTGTAAAAAATGAAAGACAGTCAGGGTTTAAAATACAACCACTCTGAGAGAGAGCTGTCAGCGCTCATATCACAGGGTTTAAGAAGCTTTGAGAAAGAATGATACAGTATTTCCTGTCTTTCAGAGTGTCCTCCTCTTGGCCTGGAGTCTCATCGAGTGGAGGACGATCAGATACTGGCATCTTCTATGTCTCATCATGGATATTCGGCTTTGAGAGGACGTCTCAACATGCAGGTACATGCATAATCAAACCACATTACAGTATCATAATTTCGATATTGCAATATAAAAAATAAATCCATAAATAAAACTGTAAATAAATCAGAGTTCAGCTGACGAGGACGACGTTTACGGCGGTGCGTGGTGTGCTGATACGGAGGAGAAGGAGCACTGGTTCCAGGTTAATGCTCGTCGAGAGATGGAGTTCACTGGCGTAATCACGCAGGGCAGGAGCTCAGATACAAAGTAAGACATAATTCAAAACTTTTGGACTCTTTCTGATCACAAAAAACACAGTGAGACCCTTAAACCCGCAATTCATTCTCTCTTCTAGTGATGATTTTGTTTCGTCGTATTTTGTGGCCTTCAGTAACGACAGTCGTGATTGGACGGTGCTAGATGATGGTTACGCCGAATGGGTCAGTTTACATATACTTTATGTTAAAACAGCATAAAACTATATTATAGTCAAGTTTTAATACTTACAATTTGGTCAAATCCTGTTTTTTTTTAATCTCACAGCTCTTTTATGGGAATGTGGATAAAGACACTCCAGTAATGACAGAGTTCTCGTATCCGGTGGTGGCGCGATACATCCGTATCCTCCCGCAGAGCTGGAACGGCAGTCTGTGTATGAGGCTGGAAGTGCTCGGCTGCCCGTTACCCAGTAAGCACTGCAGCTCTCATCTGAGTCTGACAAGATTACTTAGTTATTAGTTTTGACGTAATGCTATTCATATCCTAATTATAAGATAAAAAGCTAAAAAATACGACATAAATGGTCTAATTTATGACACACTAAGTCATGAGTTAAAAATGTCTAAATTGACATACTAAGTCATAATTCTGAGATTTAAAAATCATAGTTATGACATAAACTGAAATGACATACTAAGTCATAATTATGAGGTAAAAAGTCCAGAGTTAAAAAGTAATAATTATGATAAAAAGTCTAAATTATAACATACTAAGTTATAATTCTGAGATAAATTTAAATGACTTAATTATGAGGTAAAAAGTCAGAATTATAGGTTAAAAAGTCATAATTGTGAAAAAACTAAGTCATGAGTAATAGTAATACAAAATCATAATTATGAGATGACTGAAATGACTGGTGTTAAAAGCAATGCATTACAATATTGAGTTACTCCCTAAAAAAGTAACTAATTTCATTACTTAGTGACTTTTTATGGAAAGTAATGCGTTATTTTACTTTTGCGTTACTTTTCAAATCTGGGCAGGGCTTGCTTGTTTGTTTTTAATATAAAAAGTTCTATTTTTGGCAAATGTAAAAGCCTTTTCACATCAAAAACCTCAGGCTTTGAGAAAAGTAATTTCACATCTGTACAGTAGACCGCAGAAGAAAAAATATCAACTCTTCAGGAATAAAAAAAGGAAAACAAATGTTAGATTATCTTGAGTAATTTTTGCTTATTAATATGGTTAAATTGCATCATTGAAGGTCGGCAGCAAAGACATCGGTTAACAAAATGGTATTAAATGCATAAAGGATATTTGTATTATTTAACGTATTTAATTATTGCAGGTTTGCGTCATATTCTGAGTTGAATTTCACTGTCTTTATTTTCACAGTTTTTTGTGAGTGAGATGAATTAATGCATGTTCACATTTATTCTAGAAATAACATCTTACTCCTGATTTCTCTCAACATGGGGACAGGAGAGCTTTTAATCAATAAATGGGGGGGTGGGGGTGGGGTTAAAAATATTAATTGTCTTAAAAAATTTACATTATGACATACTTTATCTCAGAATTAGATGAGATATGACACACTAAGTCAATTCTGAGATAAATTAAAATGAAATACTAAATGAGATAAGTCAAAATTATGAGAACAAAGTCATAATTCTTGTTAAAGTCAGAATGAAGATATACTAAGTAATAATTAGGGGAAATGACATACTAAACCATAAGTATGACATAAAAAGTCATTTATGACATACTACGTCATGACATTAAATTGACGTTAAAATTATGACAGTCAAAATGATCAGAAAAAATATACTTTTTTTTTCCCTTCTCAATTTTGATTTGTCATGATTTGCACTTTTTCATTTTGACATTTTATTTCATAATTATGACATTTTATGTCATCATTTTGACTTTTTAATGTCACAAAAATGAATTTTTGTGTTTTCTTTCATAATTTCGACACTTCAATATCATGATTATGATATACCAGCATATTTTTGTCACATAAGTCTAACAGCTCAAATTATTCTCTCCTCCCAGCAAATTATCCAACTGAGAACGATGTTCCACCTACAGATGATCTTGATTACAGGCATCACAACTACAAAGAGATGAGACAGGTGAGGCATTTACAGCCACACAGGTATTCCCAAGGTCACTGGGGTCAACACTGAGGTTCAATAGCAAGTCAAAACACATCTAGTGTGAAGTTTGAACCCTATTTTGTGGTCTTGTTGAAGAGCTGCTGTCCTGCAAGATTGTTCATGTGTATGTGTGTATAAACAGATGATGAAGGTGATCAATGAAGAATGTCCAAACATCACCAGAATATACAACATCGGAAAAAGCTCTCAAGGGCTGAAGATGTACGCCATGGAGATCTCAGATAACCCTGGAGAACATGAGACAGGTAGTTTCCAACAGGGTTAGATCAATCAACCAGAACAAAAACTGCAACTTTAAATTAATTAGTTGATAATATTAAAAATTAGCCTATAATAGGGGCAGAAATGCTTCTATTTTACATTTTTCTAATTAAATAATATATATGTTTTACACACATATTTAGCCTAACAATTCAAGTTAGCATTATATTATATTGGCCACTAGCCAATTGCATTGAAAATGTTATTTTGCTAAATTTGTTCCTATGTAAACTAATTTTTTTAAGGTGAGCCGGAATTCCGTTACACAGCAGGGCTTCATGGGAATGAAGTGCTGGGCAGGGAACTTTTGCTGCTCCTGATGCAGTTCCTGTGTAAGGAATACAATGACGACAATCCAAGAGTCCGCCACCTTGTGGAGAGTGTACGCATTCATCTAGTGCCCTCGCTGAACCCTGACGCCTATGAGCTGGCCTACGAGATGGTGTGACACACTTTTTAAACAAACATTGTTTGTGTCTCTCCATGACGTTTCTGTTTATCATGTGAGTCAATGTTTATTTGGGTGGATGCTTGTTTGTCTAGGGCTCTGAGATGGGGAACTGGGCTTTGGGCCACTGGACAGAGGAGGGATACGACATTTTCCAGAACTTTCCAGACCTGAACAGTATTCTGTGGGGTGCCGAGGACAGGGGATGGGTGCCACGGGTCGTTCCCAATCACCACATTCCCATTCCTGAGAATTTTCTCAATGGCTCTGTGAGTAAAATGTTTTACGGGGTTATGTTTTACAGAGGCGTTAAAGGGACATGATGATGAAAAATAATAATAAGATGGGAGGAAAAAAGTATTGCCTTCTCCTGAGGTAATCTGTGTTGGCTTGCTAAACTTTTGTGATGGAAATAATTAATTTGAGGTGTATGGAAAAACTTTATTTCATTGCTTCTTCTGCCAAATCAATGCAAAGTTTCTCAGGGGAATACAAACGTTTTGTGAGAAAATGCACGTTTTGGAGTGAACTCTGCATTCCCTCGAAAAACTTTGTGTTCGCTCACAAAACATCTTCATTTGCTTCCAAAATATTGGCATTCTCTAGCAAAATGTTTTGAAGGCAAAAGCAGATGTTTTGCGAGCAAATGCAAGCTTTCTCTGGGAATGCAATAGTTCTGCAGGCAAAATAAGATGTTTTGTGAAGAAACGCAGATTTTCCATTGGCATGCAATAGTTTTGCGAGAGAACACAAATGTTTTGGAGGCAAAAGCAGATGTTTTGTGAACAAATGCAAAGTTTTTGGAGAACGCAATAGTTTTGCGAGAGCGCAAATGTTTTAAAGGTAAAAACAGATGTTTTGTAAGTGAACGCAAAGTTTTTAGGGTAACGCAATAGTTTGCGAGAGAACACAAATGTTTTGGAGACAAAAGCAGATGTTTTGCAAGTGAATGCAAGGATTTCGGGGGAACACAATAGCTTTTCGAGAACTTAAATGTTTTGGAGGCAAAAGCAGATGTTTTGTGAGCGAATGCAAGGTTTCTCTCCATACAGTAGTTTTGCAAGAGAACCCCAATGACCTAAAGGCAGCATACTATTATCAGTACAACTTTCAGAGTTTAATTTACTTAAAAATATGCATTGTAGGTCGCTGTTGAAACGAAAGCAATAATCAGTTGGATGGAGAGGACACCATTTGTTTTGGGCGCTAACCTCCAGGGCGGAGAGAAGATCGTCACGTACCCCTTCGACATGCAGCGTCCACCGCGGGCCACGGGCCCGGACGGCAGGGGAGGTCAGTCGGCGCACGAGTACCAGCACATGAACGAAGAAACCTGGGCCAGGATTCAGCGACAGAACGAGGGCGCTCTCCGTGAAACGGCGGACGAAAATCTCTTCCGCTGGCTCGCCATGACGTACGCGCACAGTCACCTCACCATGACGGAAAACCACCGCGGTTCCTGTCACACCGATGACGTCACGGGCGGCCAGGGCATCATCAACCGGGCCAGCTGGAAGCCGGTTGTGGGCAGTATGTGATGATAAAAACTTTTACGGTCTAGTTTTTGCTTAAGGTAAACGTAAAACCAGAATTAACTATTTACCTAGCAAAAATATGTCTTATTCCTCAATATGAAAGTAAGTCTATGGGGAAGACTTCTGGTTCATTAGCCGCTATCCACCTTATTTTTCCGTAAGAGCGGACGTGACCATTTGTAAATTTATGGGTCTGGTTTCCGGTCTCATCCGTGCCCAGCTATCGTTAGCTGTACAAAACAGCTCTTTTTGCTGCTTGAATTATGAACTCACTGGTTTGTAGTGCAAACAGTTTTACCTTTTACTGCACATTATTTTTCTCTGTTTTAAAATTTATGTTAGTAACATGCCAGCAACATACTAATTACATGTTAATCATGCTAACAACATGTTAGCGGCATGTTAAACATGCTAGTAACATGCCAGTAACTTGCTTATCGTGTTAACAACATGCTAACCATGTTAACAACATGCTAAACATGCTAGCAACATGCTAGTAACATGCCAGTAACTTGCTTATCATGCTAACAACATGCTAGTAACATGCTAATCATGTTAAAAACATGCTAGCAACATGCTAGTAATCATGCTAGAATCATGTTAGTATCATGTTAGTATCTTGCAATGATGTTTGAAACATGCCAGCCCAGCAACATGCTGGCAACATGCTAATCATGCTAGAAACATGCTAGCAACATGCTAACCATGCTAACAACGTACTAGTAACATGCTAGTAACATGATAATCATGCTAAAAACATGCTAGCCACATGCTAATCATGTTAGAATCATGTAATAACTTGCTTATCATGCTAGCAACACGTTAACAACATGTTAATCATGCTAGAAACATTTTAGCAACATGCTAATCATGCTAGAAACATGATAGTAACATGTTAATCATGGTAGAATCATGCTAGCAAAATGCTAGTAACTTGCTAATCGTTATAACAACATGCTAGTTACAATTTAATCATGCTAATAACATCTGTTTATCTATGGAATCTTTTAAACCACTTTGAATTTCAAACTACCTCAAACTGAAAACCTTCAAACTTCTAGATTTTTTTTTTTTAAGATTTTATTTTTGGCAGGTTTTTTATGCCTTTATTTTGATAGGACAGTGTAGTTGGATGGGAAGTGAACTGGGAGGGATCGGGAAAGGTCCATGAGCCTGGATTTGAACTTGGGACGCCCGCAGCGCAAAGGCGCTATGTGTCAGGACACTAACCACGAGGCAATTAGCACAGACAAACTTCTAGCTTTTTCTAACTTCCTGTTTTAAAATTTTCAAGCCAATTTCAAGGTTTGTCTTGACAAACCTACAGTTCAAACAGTTATATTATAATATATATATATACTATATTATAATATACTTATAATATACTATACTTATAATACTTACAATATATACTATAGCGGCTAATGAACCAGAAGTCTTATTTCTGCGTTGAAGAATAATGCAGGTAGAGAAACAATTTCTCTTTTCTGTGTTGTTTTAGGCATGAATGACTTCAGCTACCTGCACACCAACTGCTTTGAGATTTCCATCTTTCTTGGGTGCGATAAGTTTCCACATGAGAGTGAACTGGCGTCGGAGTGGGAAAACAACAGAGAGTCTCTGCTGGCTTTCATTGAGCAGGTTATAAAACACAGACAAAACAGATCTCTGTGTGACATAGTGGCTAAAATTCAAAGCCTGTTTATATTTCCAGAAAAAATGCACATGCACAACTCAACCAGAGGTCTCCCAGTCAAATTTTTGATTTTGCTAAAAAAATTCTGAAGAAAGTGTAGTGATGTGTAGTGATGAAAGCCGAAATAGTAAATGTCATGGATGTACATTTACTGAACAATCTACTATTTTGTAGAATGGGTCAAAATGGCAATTTTCACCTGAGATTCACAGCCAAATTACTGGGGGTAAAAATGACTTCAGAAACATGGCAGCATCATAATGTTATTTTTACACAGAGATTGATAGGTGTATTGGTAAAATCTGTTGACTTTAGCAATCTTTGTTACATTATGTGCCAATGGTGACCATTCAGAAATGGGGAAAAACAGGGTTCCCAGATGTCCTTGAAATCCTTGAAAGTTTGTGAATCTGAAAAAACAGTTTCAAGGACCTTGAAAGTTTTTGAAAATAAACAAACAAAGATACAGGACCTTGAAACTGCTTGAATTTGCTTTGAGCAAGACGTTTTCTGGAAAAAAAATCCATATTATTCCCTCTGGTCCACTAATGTGTTATTTTGCCAACACATTGTGCCCTATGCATTCTAGCTTGCTTGATTTACGTTGATAACCATATGTCCTCTTTTCCCCCGACATGTCGGACATGTCTTTTTGGACCTAAAAAATGCGTCCGGCCAAGATGTCTAAATCGCCCAAAATGTCCGGGATTCGGCTTTTGCTTTCGACAGTTGCCATTCGTTGTGTGCATTTTTGTAATTAAGCCCTATGTGGGACTATTTTCTTGGTTCTGCTCCCACTGAATTTCGGGCCATTATCGCCTGCTCATGCAATCATTCTAATATTGAATATAATTTTCGTGCATCAAGGAGCTGGTATCGTATGCAGAATATTTAAATCTCTTTTTACTTTCACTTTCAATTTCTCAATCACATGCACTCTGTATAAAGGGAGCACATCTTGCAAGATCAAATATGAGCACATTATCTGCTGAGCAGCAAATCCTCCAGTATGATTTGTCAATCATCTCTCCTTACTCTTGTCTTGACCCATGATCAGGTAAATCTCATTCCTGCAGCTTGTGTTGGATGCAGGGCCCTCAAATCTGCATTTTTTTTTACACGGAATTGGGCTGATTTTAAACTGTTGCAAAGGTATATGTGGGATATGATATGGGATATGGCCATTGCGCTACTTTGGGGGCTTTTTAATTACAATAATTAAGATTACAAAGAATGGCTTGCCACAGAAACAAAGGACCATCACCTGGCCAGTTTTATCCAAAACAGAAATACAAAAATAGAATATCAAATCTCTGTCATATGGCCAAAAATAAATGCAAAAAATAAATAAATAAATAAATAATATATATATATATATATATTTTCAAGTTTTTATTCCAAAGTTTGCATGTCTGTAACTCAAGAAGTATTAAAGATGCTTTAATGCCCTTTTAGATATTGGGTCTAAACAATCTTTCCCTTTGTCATCATCATTTTTAAGGCCATACATGGTTCGCTTCCAGAGATATTGGAATTTCAATATGGCTCCAGGGGTAAATCGTTTAAATTGTAAATTGTATACATATTCAGTGGTCTAAAACCAAATGTAGGTCAATCTGCAAAAATATGAGACTTCTTTTCTTTTAAAAGGAATGTCTGAAGAACAAATAATGTCGAAACTAGGTATGTATCTCATTTCCTTCTGTCAAGACAACTGCATGGAGCATACCTTTCTGAGTGCCAAAAATATTCTTTTTCCAAAGTGTGCATGCCTGTAATTCAAGAAGTAGCAAAGATAACGCAATATGATTTTAGATTCTAGTTCTTAATGAACTTTTCTTTTGGAATCTTACATCGTCCTACATTGTTCAGTCCCAGAGATATGGGGATCTCAATGAGGCTCCATGTCCAGATTGTTGATTTTACCCATTTCCAGTGGTTGAAAACCAAATGTTGGTCACTTTGTATACAGCAGAGATGCTTAGTTTATTTAAAAAAACAATGTCTGAGGAATAAACAGTTTTGAAGTTAGAATTGTATCTTGTTACCGTCCATCAAAACAATTGCATGGAACGTCAAATGGTCAGGTTGAAGCACGTCACCTTGCTCTCTGTAGTCTAATCATAAGATTTTATATTTAAATCGGTTTCAAAGATATTTGGAAGAAGGGATTTTGTTCATTGTAACAGCTTCTGAAGCTACCAAGAGTTTAAGCATGCAGTATTGTAACGTGTTTGAAACAAAGACCACACCTCATAGGGAAGAGTGGTTGGAAGTGATGAGAAGATAAACACAGATACTTTTTGAGTTACAGACATGCAAACTTTGGAGTAAAAACTTGAAAAGTGCAGTTTCCCCATTTTTGAATGGTCATCATTGGCACATCATGTAACAAAGATTGCTAAAGCCAACAGATTTTACTAATAGAACTACCAATCTCTATGTAAAAATAACATTATGATGCTGCCATCTTTCTGAAGTCATTTTTAACCCCCTGTAACTTGAATCTGAATCTCAGGTGAAAAGTTTGCTGTTTTGACCCACTGTACACAAAACAGTGGATTACTTAGTAAATATTCATCCATGGCGTTTTATATTTTGGCCTTCATCACTATACATGTTTATCTTTCTTCAGAAAAAATATTAGCAAAATCAAAAATCTGAGCCAGGGATGTTTTTGAAATTTGGTTGAGTTGACATAGAATGACCCACATTACAAAAAAGTGACAAAGCCACAAAAACACTGATCATGTGACCCACAGGTGCATCGAGGCATTAAAGGAATTGTGAGAGACGTTGATGGAAATCTTCTAGCAAATGCCACGGTGTCAGTGGAGGGAATCAAACATGATGTCAAAACAGGTAACAGACATTCTGTCATTTTCTATTGTCTTAGTGGACTAATGAAGTTGGCTTGAGAAAGCCAATTTACTGATATGCTATTGAAACTTAAAGTTATTATTCTTCTACTCCTAAAATTATGCTACTCCTCCTTTAACTCTACAAACTCCAAACTCAGCCCAGATCTTCAGACTAGTCTGACTCAAGTTGCTATAGCTTTTCTAACTGATCAAACTTACGATTTTCCTATATATGTATCTATCTATGGCTAGCAACTGGAATCATGCTAGCAATTTGCTAATCATGCTAGAGACATGCTAACAACATGCTAACAACTTGCTAATCATGTTATAAACATGCTAACAAATTGCTAATCATGCTAAAAACATGCTAACAACATGCTAACAACTTGGTAATCATGTTATAAACATGCTAGCAACTTGCTAATCATGCTAGAAACATGTTAGCAACATGCTAACAACTTGGTAATCATGTTATAAACATGCTAACAACTTGCTAATCATGTTACCAACATGCTAGTAACATGCTAACAACTTGCTGATCATGTTAGAAACATGATAGCAACATGCTAATCATGTTATAAACATGCTAACAACATGATAACAACTTGCTAATTACGTTATAAACATGCTAACAACTTGCTAATCATGCTAGAGACATGCTAACAACATGATAACAACTTGCTAATCATGTTAAAAACATGCTAACAACTTGTTAATCATGCTAGAAACATGCTAGCAACATGCTAACAACTTGGTAATCATGTTATAAACATGCTAACAACTTGCTAATCATGTTAAAAACATGCTAACAACATGATAACAACTTGCTAATCATGTTATAAACATGCTAGCAACTTGCTAATCCTGCTAGAAACATGCTAGCAACATGCTAACAACTTGGTAATCATGTTATAAACATGCTAACAACTTGCTAATCATGCTAAAAACATGCTAGCAACATGATAACAACTTTGCTAATCATGTTATAAACATGATATCAACTTGCTAATCATGCTTGAAACATGCTAACAACATGCTAACAACTTGGTAATCATGTTATAAACATGCTAACAACTTGCTAATCATGCTAAAAACATGCTAGCAACATGATAACAACTTTGCTAATCATGTTATAAACATGATATTAACTTGCTAATCATGCTAAAAACATGCTAGAGACAAGCTAATAACATACTAATCATGTTATAAACATGCTTGCTAATCATGCTAGAAACATGCTAGAACATGCTTACAACTAAATCATGTTATAAACATACAAAATCATGTTATAAACATGCTAGCAACATGATAACAACTTACTAATCATGTTCTAAACATGCTAGCAACTTGCTAATCATGCTAGAAATATGCTAGCAACTTGCTAATCATGTTATAAACGTGCTAGCAACATGCTAATAACTTGCTAATCATGTTAGAAACATTCTAACAATTTGCTAGCAACTTGCTAATCATGTTAGACACATGCTAACAACTTGCTAATCATGTTAAAAACATGCTAGCAACTTGTCAATTATGCTAGAAACATGGTAGCAACTTGCTAATCATGCTAGCAACATGTTAGTAACTTGCAAACCATGTTAATAAAATGGTAAACATGTTAGCAACATGCTAGTAAAATATTAATCATGCTAGAATCATGCTAGTAACTTGTTAAGTGTTATCTATCTATCTATCTGTCTATCTATATCTATCAATCTATCTATCTATCTATCCATCCATCTATCTCTGACAAACTGTATTACCTTTAAAACATTCAAATTTTAACCTTTTAAAACTACATTAGACTTCAAACTATTTCAGACTGAAAACCATCAAACTTAGAACTTTTTAAACCTTTTTAAACTTTTTTAAACTTTATAAACTTTTCAAACTTTTTAAATCTTCTGTTCCGGCTTTCTCAAGCCAACTTAAAGTTTGTCTGGACAAATTTTTTATCTAGCTTATATTGAAGCCTGTTTTTTCTTGACATTTCAAATTGATACAATTTTGAATTTAGCTTTAAATTTTAAGTTCTTCTGTTTTTTCTTAAAGCTGCCACTGGCGATTACTGGCGTCTCCTCAACCCAGGCGAGTATCGCGTTACTGCTAGAGCCGATGGCTATTCATCTCAGACTCGTCTTTGCATTGTGGGATATGATGCCAATGCGACACCCTGCAGCTTCACTCTGACCAAATCCCACTGGGCTCGTATTCAGCAAATCATGGCCCAGACCAGAAAGAGGCCAAGACTGGTTACCAACATCCCCGTAAACACCAACAACCGCCTCAACGTGGAGAGCACAGGAGCCGCCGCGGGCCCCCAGAGCGAACGTCTGCGGCGTCTGCGACTGATGCGCTTACGGAAGCTGCGAATGGAGAGGATGAAAGCCAGCATGACCAAAGAGACGACCACAATGACAACTATGACAACCACACCTCCACCCACCACAGCACTATCGGCAGCTTCAGACACCTGGTTTGACTTGTGGTTTGAAACGGACACTGCACCCACTCAGAAATATGACTTTGAGCACAGAATAGATGAAGATTAAAGAAGGATTGTATGGAAATGTGTGGAGTATTGCCCTCTTTAAGGTTTAAGCGGTCAGGCTCTTACGTTACAGCTCACGCTCTCTGTGGAACAGAGTATGAACGACAGAAATATCATTCTTATTTAATTCAGGGGGTCTTATGTGAATAGTCAGGAGAATGAGGTATTACTATTGAATAATGGCAAAAGATTGTGCTGTTTCTAAGCTGTCCTCAAATTACATGCTTGTGTACATGAATATTATAATGTGCACATGTTTTCTAATAAAAGCTCTCAATATCATTGTGTTATTGACTTTCGTGAACCATCACCAATATGTATAAATGAAGATGTGTACATGCATGGTTTGATTCAGGACTATTTAAATAAGTGTACTGCAAGTCCCTCATGATAAAATCATCTGCTAAACATAAATTATAGGATAGAATAAATAAATAATAAAAAAAATTTAGATAATTAGCTATTAGTACTATATAATGTTAATTTCCCTGTAAGAACATCCTAAACTGGTTTATTGGTTGGTTTTAGTGGGAGCACTTTGTAGGCTGGGAAACAAAAATAGATGCTTATCTGTGGATGATATAAATATATTAAACTAAAACATAAAAACATTTACATGCATTGTTTTTTTCCAATGCTGTAAGTGACCTTTCTGTTTTAAAGATGTTTTCTTTGAATTGTTTAACTAATCAAAAGAGAAGATATGAAAATATAACTTACTTTGTGTTTCCTGCCAGCTAAATTTCACATACACAAACATTTACTGGTTCTAAACCCCTCTTTTCTTTATTAAAAGTTGATCTAGACAAGTATATGGAAATTCTGAAATGATTCCCGATTCCGCTCTGAAGCATTGATCTGAATCAAATGATTGGCGATACGCACTCCGATCGAAATTCCGATCTAAATCAAATGATTTGCGATTCCGCTCCGAAGCATCGATCTGAATCAAATGATTCGCGATTCCGCTCCGAAGTTCCGATCTGAATCAAATGATTCGAGATATGCATGTGTGCCCCGAAGTTCCATTCTGATTCAAATGATTCGCGATTCCGCTCCGAAGTTCCGATCTGAATCGAATGATTCGAGATATGCATATATGCCCTGAAGTTCCATTCTGAATCAAATGATTCGCGATTCCGCTCCGAAGTTCCGATCTGAATCAAATGATTCGAGATATGCATATGTGCCCCCAAGTTCCATTTTGAATCAAATGATTCGCGATTCCGCTCCTAACTTCCGATATGAATCAAATGATTCGAGATATGCATATGTGCCCCGAAGTTCCATTCTGAATCAAATGATTCGCGATTCCGCTCCTAACTTCCGATATGAATCAAATGATTCGAGATATGCATGTGTGCCCCGAAGTTCCATTCTGAATCAAATGATTCGCGATTCCGCTCCGAAGTTCCGATCTGAATCGAATGATTCGAGATATGCATATATGCCCTGAAGTTCCATTCTGAATCAAATGATTCGCGATTCCGCTCCGAAGTTCCGATCTGAATCGAATGATTCGAGATATGCATATATGCCCTGAAGTTCCATTCTGAATCAAATGATTCGCGATTCCGCTCCGAAGTTCCGATCTGAATCAAATGATTCGAGATATGCATATGTGCCCCCAAGTTCCATTTTGAATCAAATGATTCGCGATTCCGCTCCTAACTTCCGATATGAATCAAATGATTCGAGATATGCATATGTGCCCCCAAGTTCCATTCTGAATCAAATGATTCGCGATTCTGCTCCGAAGCATCGATCTGAATCAAATGATTCGCGATTCCGCTCCGAAGTTCCGATCCGAATCAAATGATTCGAGATATGCATATATGCACTGAAGTTCCATTCTGAATCAAATGATTCGCGATTCCGCTCCGAAGTTCCGATCTGAATCAAATGATTCGAGATATGCATATGTGCCCCCAAGTTCCATTCTGAATCAAATGATTTGTGATTCCGCTCCGAAGTTCCGATCTAAATCAAATGATTCGAGATATGCATATATGCCCCGAAGTTCCATTCTGAATCAAATGATTCGCGATTCTGCTCCGAAGCATCGATCTGAATCAAATGATTCGCGATTCCGCTCCGAAGTTCCGATCTGAATCAAATGATTCGAGATATGCATATGTGCCCCCAAGTTCCATTCTGAATCAAATGATTCGCGATTCCGCTCCGAAGTTCCGATATGAATCAAATGATTCGAGATATGCATATGTGCCCCCAAGTTCCATTCTGGATCAAATGATTCGCGATTCTGCTCCGAAGCATCGATCTGAATCAAATGATTCGCGATTCCGCTCCGAAGTTCCGATCTGAATCAAATGATTCGAGATATGCATATATGCACCGAAGTTCCATTCTGAATCAAACGATTCGCGATTCCGCTGCGAAGTTCCGATCTGAATCAAATGATTCGAGATATGCATATGTGCCCCGAAGTTCCATTCTGAATCAAATGATTCGTGATTCCGCTCCGAAGTTCCGATCTAAATCAAATGATTCGAGATATGCATATATGCCCGAAGTTCCATTCTGAATCAAATGATTCGCGATTCTGCTCCGAAGCATCGATCTGAATCAAATGATTCGCGATTCCGCTCCGAAGTTCCGATCTGAATCAAATGATTCGAGATATGCATATGTGCCCCCAAGTTCCATTCTGAATCAAATGATTCGCGATTCCGCTCCGAAGTTCCGATCTGAATCAAATGATTCGAGATATGCATATGTGCCCCCAAGTTCCATTCTGGATCAAATGATTCGCGATTCTGCTCCGAAGCATCGATCTGAATCAAATGATTCGCGATTCCGCTCCGAAGTTCCGATCTGAATCAAATGATTCGAGATATGCATATGTGCCCCCAAGTTCCATTCTGAATCAAACGATTCGCGATTCCGCTGCGAAGTTCCGATCTGAATCAAATGATTCGAGATATGCATATGTGCCCCGAAGTTCCATTCTGAATCAAATGATTCGCGATTCCGCTAAGAAGTTCCGATCTGAACCAAATGATTCGCTATACGCGATCCGATTTAAGCGCTTCGAAACAGTAGCGAGTCATCATTTTGCGACTCAGTGGTTTACCTTCGGAGTTTCGAAAAGCTCCGTTTTACCCATCACTTTGAGCTTTGTAAAATCATTACAATACAGATTGTTTTGTGTCTGTGTAGACGTCAGGCTAGGAAAGAAGAAAATCTGAGGATGATTTTAATATATAAATTAAAGAAGGAGATAAAACGTTTACCTATTTATTTTAACTTTTTGATTTATTATTGCTAAATGTTAGATTTTGGTACATATTTAATATAATAATTAATAAAATAAAATTATATAAAGTAATATGAACATAATATACTTGGATGTAATGCAAAACTGACTTTCTGCCTACGGCACTCAATCAAGCTGGTGTTTTGGTACTTTTGTAGTAAAAGGTTTGGGCACCTCTGATGTAGAGACTTTAGTTTTGCGCACATAATAGGGACTTTTTCTGTATGTCCGCTTTTATGACTACGTGGGACTTTTGTTTTGCGCACGTCAGCTCTTAAGGGTGTACATGAATGACTTTTATTTTGAAATGCCGCTTTCTGCCAGCTAGCAAGTTTCTGAAAAAAAACCCTCGAATAGTTGTGAGCTGATTTGTGAATACCTTCAGTAAACCTGGACTATCCTGAATGCCAGTGATATTATAATCCATAATACAAATAATAATTATATTCATTTCAATATTAGCACTCCAGAGACACCGCTGTCAGTTTAGACGAATAAAAGTTGTTCTGATCTGTTTAGATTAGCTGTTAGCGGATTAGCTTCAGTCTTGGCTGTTTTACACACAGCAGGTAAGAATGACAATTCATTAAGTATGTATACAATGTTACATTCACATTATTGAACCTCCTTAAGAATGATTAAGTATAAGAACGATTATTCTGTCGATCGGGGTGTTTCAGAGCTAGCACGATTGCTAAGCAGCTGTTAGTCATCAGCCTGTTGAACTGTATTGAATCATTGTGACACATCTGAACATCCGCTTTTTAAAGCTTTCGATAATCTTTACATTTCGATTCAACGCTTCCGTGTTTTGGTACCCTTTTCAGAGGCTCTACATTGCTGATATCTATATAGAGAATGGTTATACATGGGTGTGGTGTGATAGTTAAAGGTATGGGCTGGAAACTAAAAGGTTCAAACCCCAGGAGCCATTGTGTCGTGTTAAACAAAACTCCAGAGGAATCTATTTGTATCTGTCTTAGGATCTAAGATGCTGTCTTGACTACATTCTTGTCTTGTGTTTGTTGACATGGTCATATTTGTATATATAAATAATAAATAAAACAATAAAATACTAAGGTTGATTAGATGTAAATCCCTCGGGATTAAAATAATCTGCTAAATATGAATAATCAATCAATAAAAACAGTTCTGAATTATTTATTAATATTGCATGATTATACAATACAATAAATAATGTCATTTTGTCATTGCATGTCCTACACAGAAACACCATGAAACTCTACAGTCTTAGTGTCTTGCATAAAGGCTCAACGAAAGCCAACCTGCTGAAAGCAGCGTATGATCTGTCCTCATTCAGTTTCTTCCAGAGATCCAGGTACAGTATCTACAGTGCTTTCTGCGTATCTCATTATATGCTTTTATTAAACTGATATCATTGCAGCTGACTGTGAACTGCTTTTGTTTTGCAGTGTACAGGAGTTTATGACATTCACCAGCGCCCTGATTGTTGAGCGTTCAGCGTTAGGAAGCCGTGCGTCTGTCAAAGAGCAAGGTCAGTGATGAAATCTTATTAAATGTTTAGCAGTGGCCTGATTGTAGCCTTTGGGCTTAATTATAGCTAGTTCAGGATGAAGGACTAGTTATTAGGTTTACCGTGTAATTAAAGCACCAAACTGATTGGCCGAGCTACTGAGAGCCACAAAAACAGTTTTAGAGTTATTCAGAAATGCATTCACTTAATAGTACTTATTATTGGAATAATGTGTTTAATTTAATAATGTGTTCAAATTGCTTTGAACTGAATGTAATGTTTTCAGATAAATTAAATTAAATTGCATTGAAATGAAAATGTATTATAGTTCAAATTTAGCTGAACTTTTCGACCCACTTGAGACTTGTGTTCATTTTTACATTAAATTTCATAATTACTTCTATTGTTTTTCAAATATGGTTAAAAGTGTACTGTGACAGTGTTATTGTAGTATCATTAAAAACTATAATTATTGTTAATTTTTTTTATTATTATTTTTTATTTTTAGAAATGTTTTAGTATTTTTTTAATGATTTTTTTTTTATTTGATTTTATTATGTTTTTTGTGACCCGGGACCACGAAACCAGTCATAAGGGTCAATTTTTCTAAATTGAGATGTATGCATCACCTGAAAGCTGAATAAATAAGCCTTCAGTTGATGTATGGTTTGTTAGGATCGGACAATATTTGGCTGAGATACAACTGTTTGAATATATGGAATTTGAAGGTGCAAAAAAATCTAAATGCTGAGAAAATCACCTTTAAAGTTTCCAAATGAAGTTCTTAGCAATGCATATTACTAATCAAAAATTAAGTTTTGATTTATTTACAGAGGGAAATTTACTAAATATCTCCATAGAACATGATCTTTACTTAATTTCCTAATTTTTTTTGGCATAAAAGAAAAATCAATAATTGTGACCCATACAATGAATTTTTGGCTATTGCTACAAATATATACTCCAGCGACTTAAGACTGGTTTTGTGGTCCAGGGTCACATTTATACAATTTTCTTAGTGCATTTCATTAAACTAAATAAAAATAAGAAATGTTGTCCTGGCATCTAGCCGAAATAATTAGTTGTTTATTATTTAATTGTATTTTAGTTAATGTTTATTTTAAGTAACAAAAAGGTTTTTATTGTTTTAGTTTAAGTTTTAGTTAACTTTAATATCCCTGACTGCCAAATGAACTGACAAGCATTTATGTTAATGTCATTTCTATTGAAACTTGTTTGTCATCTGTTTAAATATATTTGTAATTTTTTATGTAATTTTTTTTTACATATTTAATGAAGTTGCAACTTTAGCAGGTAAAATTATAACCAAGTGTGTGTGCTTTAGTATGTCAGTCAACATTTTAAAATAAGTGTACTTATTTAAAAGATTATTAAAACAGCTTAAACATGACTTAAATGTACTTTAAAATAATTAATTTGACATTACAAAGTACGCTTAAGAGCATAGTCATGAAAGCGTACTCTCTTAAAGTACACTTACGTGGCAATTGTTTTTGTTTTTATAAATTTAACTTTTAACTTTTAACCTAAGTTTTAAAGTGCACATTCAGTAAAATTACATGCACTTCTTTTTCACAAGGGATTGTAGTGACTGCACATAAAAGCAATGGATTAATTGCCTGTTTGTGTGTCTTTTCTCCTTTAGAGTACTTGTGTCATGTGTATGTGCGGAATGACAATCTTGGTGGTGTTGTGATCGCAGACAATGAATATCCCTCCAGAGTCTGTTTCACTTTACTGGATAAGGTGCGTCATGTTGTCTATCGTCTATCTATCTGTGAGATTGCACGGTTTTAAAACAATGGCTTTTAAAACGATTTCAATCTTAAAAATACTTAAAACCTTCAAACTTTTTAAAATCCTTAAAACTTCACATTTTTACAACTAATTTGATCTTAATATTTAAATCCTTCAAATGTCAAGCTTTTAAACTAGTTCAATTTAAAAACTACGTATCCCACGTATCCTTAACTTCAAGCTTTTTAAACTTTTTATAAAAGCTTTTTATATTTATTTGTTTTTTAAATGAATTTCGGTAATTTAAATATATTTTTTGACTGTGTAAATGTAAATGGAAAAAAATGTAAGTGTTAAAATAAATAATAAATAGAATGAAATATTTTGAAAATAATAATTTTCCAGGATTTCTTTACTGGTTAGATATGACTTAGATGTGGTTGTCTGCAGGTGCTGGATGAGTTCTCAAGACAGGTGAACAGTATAGACTGGCCTTCTGGTTCTCCGGCAACCATTCAGTACACAGCATTGGACAGCTATCTGGCCAAATACCAGGTGAGTTATGCTCACTAATAGTGAAACTGCAAGAAAAGCCATGAAGTGGAATGCCAGCATTGTTATTCAACAGTTTTAAGGGCATTTGCATAGTAAACATAACAGTTTTTATTACCCATAACAGTTTCAGTATTTCCTGTTTTACAGAATCCACGTGAGGCTGATGCTATGACCAAAGTGCAAGCAGAACTGGACGAAACCAAAATTATTTTGGTGAGCAAATGATATGAAAATTGTGTATTAAAATTTGTTAATACACACTTTTTTGAATATTACAATCATCTATTTCACCAACATTGACATTCAGTATGTAGAATGTATAAATGTGCTGTTATTGTGCAAATGGAAGAGTTTGTTTGTCTGTAATGCATTGGCGTTTGTGTTTAATTTAATTTAATATGTGTTTCTCCAGCACAACACAATGGAGTCACTCCTGGAGAGAGGAGAGAAGCTGGATGATTTAGTTCAGAAATCTGAGCATCTGGGAAACCAATCAAAAGCCTTTTATAAAACGGTAAGTACTTTACATGCATACACAGCAACAGAACATGCATAAATTTATTATTATGTCAGTACTGTTATACGTAAGCTTCATCAGTGGTGGTTTCTAAAACAATAACTCTCATTATTGCTCATACTTGTAGTTAGTGATATGAGGAAATTTCTAAAACCAAGTATTAAACCTAGAAACCATCTTAAGGCGAGACACCTCAGATAAGTAGAATACAAAATTTAAGTAGTAGATATCACCATACTTACACAATTGTTGTATTACAGATTTTCTGAAATGTTGTTTAAAGATTATCTAATTAAAATGCACTATTTGTATACGTTTCCAGAAAATAAATCTGAACATTAAATAAAGCCAGGTTCAAAATTCTTGTTTGATTTTGTTGATATATTAGAGTTAAATGTTTTTACTGAGGGGATTTTGGATTTCTCTTTTCATCACTCCATAAATCAGAAAATACTGTCAACAGCCAGTGTTTTTAGGAATAAAATGTTAATCATGTAAATGTTAATACATCAGTGTGAATGATATATGAACAGATCCCTCTATAAAAACATTCAGAATATAGATAAGAATTAAAACGTAAAATATGGTTTATGTAAGAAGTGAAGAAAAAACTAATTTTGCAAAAACATCCTTTAAAGATATGTATAGTAATTGAAATCTGCAGATGCAAATAGATAGTCAGATTCAAAATTCTTTTTATTTTGTTGACATATTAGAGTTAAATGTTTTTACAGTGGGGATTTTGGATTTCTCCTTTCATCACTCCATAAATCGGAAAATACTGCCAACAGCCAGTAAAAAACTATTTTCAACATGTTTTAGGAATAAAATGTTATAGAAATCAGTGTGAATGATATATGAACAAATCCCTCTTTAAATTATTTAGAATATAGATAAGAATAAAACTGTAAAAATTTGGTTTATGTAAGTACTACTGAAATGAAGAAAAAACTAATTTTGCAAAAACACCCTTTAAAGATATGTATTGTAATTGAAATCTACAGATGCAAATAGATTAAGTCAGATTCAAAATTCTTGTTTTATTTTGTTGTCATATTAGTTTTGTTTATAGAAGGGATTTTGGATTTCTCTTTTCATCACTATATGAATTTGACAATGTGAAAGGCCGGAAAAAAGATATTTTCACCATGTTTTCATGAATAAAATGTCATATAAATCAGTGTGAATCATATATGAAAAAATCCCTCTATAAAAACATTCAGAATATTGATAAGAATTAAACCATTCAATTTGGTTTATTTAAGTTCTACTGAAGTGTAGAAAAAACTAATTTTGCAAAAACATCCTTTAAAGATATATATTGTAATTTAAATCAACAGATGCAAATAGATAAAGTTATGTTCAAAATTCTTGTTTTATTTTGTTGACATATTAGAGTTAAATGTTTTTACAGTGGGGATTTTGGATTTCTCCTTTCATCACTCCATAAATCGGAAAATACTGCCAACAGCCAGTAAAAAACTATTTTCAACATGTTTTAGGAATAAAATGTTATAGAAATCAGTGTGAATGATATATGAACAAATCCCTCTTTAAATTATTTAGAATATAGATAAGAATAAAACTGTAAAAATTTGGTTTATGTAAGTACTACTGAAATGAAGAAAAAACTAATTTTGCAAAAACACCCTTTAAAGATATGTATTGTAATTGAAATCTACAGATGCAAATACATAAAGTCAGATTCAAAATTCTTGTTTTATTTTATTGCCATATTAGAGTTTTTTTTATAAAAGTTATTTTGGATTTCTCTTTTCATCACTATATGAATTTGACAATGTGAAAGGCCGGAAAAAAGATATTTTCACCATGTTTTCATGAATAAAATGTCATATAAATCAGTGTGAATCATATATGAAAAAATCCCTCTATAAAAACATTCAGAATATTGATAAGAATTAAACCATTCAATTTGGTTTATTTAAGTTCTACTGAAGTGTAGAAAAAACTAATTTTGCAAAAACATCCTTTAAAGATATATATTGTAATTTAAATCAACAGATGCAAATAGATAAAGTTATGTTCAAAATTCTTGTTTTATTTTGTTGACATATTAGAGTTAAATGTTTTTACAGTGGGGATTTTGGATTTCTCCTTTCATCACTCCATAAATCGGAAAATACTGCCAACAGCCAGTAAAAAACTATTTTCAACATGTTTTAGGAATAAAATGTTATAGAAATCAGTGTGAATGATATATGAACAAATCCCTCTTTAAATTATTTAGAATATAGATAAGAATAAAACTGTAAAAATTTGGTTTATGTAAGTACTACTGAAATGAAGAAAAACTAATTTTGCAAAAACACCCTTTAAAGATATGTATTGTAATTGAAATCTACAGATGCAAATACATAAAGTCAGATTCAAAATTCTTGTTTTATTTTTTTGCCATATTAGAGTTTTTTTTATAAAAGTTATTTTGGATTTCTCTTTTCATCACTATATGAATTTGACAATGTGAAAGGCCGGAAAAAAGATATTTTCACCATGTTTTCATGAATAAAATGTCATATAAATCAGTGTGAATCATATATGAAAAAATCCCTCTATAAAAACATTCAGAATATTGATAAGAATTAAACCATTCAATTTGGTTTATTTAAGTTCTACTGAAGTGTAGAAAAAACTAATTTTGCAAAAACATCCTTTAAAGATATATATTGTAATTTAAATCAACAGATGCAAATAGATAAAGTTATGTTCAAAATTCTTGTTTTATTTTGTTGACATATTAGAGTTAAATGTTTTTACAGTGGGGATTTTGGATTTCTCCTTTCATCACTCCATAAATCGGAAAATACTGCCAACAGCCAGTAAAAAACTATTTTCAACATGTTTTAGGA